>NW_008610911.1:51227-55392 GCF_000691845.1 Merops nubicus
ATGTATATTATGGGCCAAAACCCACAAGGAAGTTGCTCATGAAGGACAGTAAAAAGCCAGATTTAAGCTGTGATGCTCCAGCTCATTCAGATAAACCATCATAAACCATCTGGTGGCTGCAGTGACAAGTGACTGTTTCACTGTCATTTGACCAGAGACTAGCTGCCAAACCAAGCAGTAACCCCAGAGCACCAGCGTGGGACCAGCGGGGTGAAGCTGGTAATCTCACTGGTCTTGGTGGGCATAGTGAAGGGCAGAGAGGCTTGCTCTGTGTCAGGAACTTCTGAACAAGACAACATCTGGTGTGAAATGCTGCAGGATTACAGCTTCTAAATAAAGCCAGGGAGCTGTACCTGTTGCTGCCCGGGGTCAGCAGGCTCTGCCTTAAGCTGTCTGAGACCCAACTAGTACATTAATCTAAAGACATTAAATATTTGTTCTCTGCTCCAGACTATCCCATTATTTGATAAGCAATAATGTCCTGCAGGTTTGCCATGGACTAACCAGGTCAGGGAGGATTGAACTGCTGTGACTGGCCCTTGAGGCAAACAGGTTGCCATAAGAGAGTTTGTACTGGGTATAGGCAAGGAAGAACCCAGCCCTAAGGACATACAAATAACGTGACTGTTCCTCCTGCATTCAGTGGTCAAGTGTCTGTTAGATGGGTCATTTGTAAGGGGGAATCCATGCTCTCTTTACTGGTACTGCACCCGTGTTTTGCAGCCCTGGGGATGGCTGGACTCTAGTTGCAGGGTAAAGAGAGACAAAGTCTCCTTCGAAATGCAAAACCACCCAAAAGGCTATCAGGGCTGGCTCTGCAGTGGGGTTTCTCCAGTGCCCTGCAGCACGGCCAAGAGCGATGCTGAGTGGCTCAGGTTCTCCTCTTTCCCACAAAATCCACACCCAGGTTTCACAGTGGGGCTCTGCTTGGTGAGCACATCTGTATGTGAAGATTGAACACCTCTTAATTTCTACTGCTTCAATGGCAGATGCATTGCATCTGGATTTGGGAGTGGAAGGAATTCCCCCCCACACCCTCACCACCTATGGCTCAACCTGAGGTCGTCACTGAGGCTGAAGAACACAGGCTTGACTGGTCTGATATACAGGGATGGATGGATCTGTCCAGTGTTTACTTAGGGATATTAACCAAGGCAGTTTTCCAGACCCTCTTTTGGTTTCACCAACCTTTGTAGTTCACAAGCTAAGTCCTTTAATGCAGACCTGTGCTGTGTGAGCCGCTGGAAGTGCACAGTGACAGCACTCCCAGCAGAAAATGCTGAATTATTTCCCTATGGCAATCCCTGGGAAGTGATTTGTTCTGTTTCTGGTTATGAAAAAAATCAAAAAGCTTTACTCCTCTAGTAGCTGAAAGCAAAGCTCCTTTTAAGATGGTCTGTGGACAAAAAAAATATGAATGTGGATAGATGAATCCTCTCCCTGTGCTGAGAACAGCTATGTACTCAGGCTCTTCAGAGAATATGAGAAAATTACTTGAATGCTCATTTATAAAGGCTTGAGAAAATATAAATTATTATTTAATGACATTACTGAAAGAAGAAGAGGTTTGACAGAAGAGAGTCTATTTCAGAAGGAGCATAGGCTGAATGTATGAACCCTCCACACGAGTAAAGGACCGGTATATGACAACAGTGTCACATGAAGAAACTTTTGGGCTGGCTGGCAAGAAGCATGTCAAAGTTCTTTGACATAGGCTGGGGTTTTCCACATCTTTCACCCAGGGGCAGGTTCAACCCCACAGGGAGAAGAGCCTGCTCAAGGTGACTGATGAATTGTGAGGTGGGTTAAAGGTAGCAATGACTTCTCATACACTGTGCACTGTAAATTAAAGGTGAAGGAATGCAAAGCCTTAAAGACAGAGGGGGAAGGGGAATTCAGTAGACTGGATTGAAGAAAATAAATTGTGAAATGTCCCAGCAGCATCCAATGCACAACTGGGACGTTCAGCAAGATGACCCCTTACAGACAAGAGCCTGCAAGAAGGTCCCTGTGTCTGGAAGGTGCATCTGCTGAGGCAGGACTGGCAGTGCCTCATCACAAGGGCCAGTGGCAGCAGAATGAAGTTCTGTGTGGGAGACCGTGCCTCTTGCTCCTGATGAGTGCCTCCCACCATGGTTTTGGCAAGAAATCTCTCCCTGACGCCACAGCGCTCGGAGAGGCACGGGTTTCACAGAGCCCTCTGCAGCACCCCACTACACACAGCTGTGTCCTGTCCATGGGGCAAAACTTCTTTTGTTGGTTTGAGGCAAGCTGGAGTCTGCTGGATGTGTGGGACGTGGAGCGTTATGCTCAGCGAGTGTCGAATACCTGAGACCACAGCTCAAATGTCACGTCCAGAAGAGAGCAGCCAGGCGAGCGGTGGCAGCACACAGCCTCTCCTGCTGCCGGGAAGGAGCCCGAGTCCCAGCTGCTAAGCAAGAAAGCAGGTGGAAAACTATGACCTATAGGAAACTATGTGAGGCACGTCTGATCTCTGAAGACTACAGATGAGCTGGCAATACCAACACTGGAAACAGATGCTAAATTAATAGGAAATTATTTTGGCAGAAAGCCATAGCTGGTGCAGGAACCCTGGTATGAAGACAAGTTGATGCAAAATGTATTTTGAAGTCTCATATCTGTTTGATTTTGAGCAAATCGTGACCTGTTCTCTCTTTGGCATCACTGCAGGACTTTCACGGGCCACACACCAGTGCATCTTGCTGAAAGCAGTGAGGTAGACTCTTAGAAAGCAGACAAATGCTGCTGGTTGGCATCAGAACCTGTTGGGGACCCTGACAGAGTCTCAGTGACTCCTTGACTGACAGCTCTGGAAGAAGACAAGTATCACCAATTTTAGCTCCTTCTGCTGCAGGCAAAACTTCTGCACTAATGGTGACACTTTGCTAAAGCTGTGGGTAAACACTGAAAGATCCTGGAGAAATTTTACCAGACCTCACAAGCCACAACACCAGCAAGGTAAGAAATTCTGGTAAAAGGTGAAGGCCAGAGGTGTGTAAGAACACAACAGAACTTGGACAAGCCTTTTTTTTCCATAATCCCCAAAGTCAGGGATTGAGCCTGCACTGCCATCACTGCAGCTTCCCTGAGAACCATCCCTCACAGGGCAGGAAAGGGAAGATGAAAACTTTCTATGGCTGATGTGTTTTTTTTAATGGTAACACAGGAAACAAATCTAAAGTCTATGTTAGATACAGAAGGAGAGGAATAAATATCCATTAATTAAGAAATATATTTGGGTCAATGTATGAAATATTAGGAAAAAGTATATGGTAACATCTTGAACAAAACCTTTCAGGCTGACAGACAGACACTCAGCTTGGTTGCACCGATGTCTGGAAGTGTCTGGTGTACCACAGCATCTTCTGCATGTCCTCTTCTTAGCCCTAGTGCTTGTGCTTGACATGTTCTCTACCCATCCCCGAACGATAAAGAAAACTTTCCTCCTTATGGCTCCAATTCATGGAACAGCTTTGTATGAAGACCATTAAACCAGCGTTCAAAACCCTGCACTCTGCCCAGGCTGTAGCCCTGAATCACAGCCCCATTTTCAACATTTCAATGGCTTTGTATTTCCTATTTAGCATGCCAGCCCCACACTGCCTCAAACATAGCAGGGCTTCCACCTCGGCTAAAACATAACCACCCCAGTAAAGGTTTCGTTCTGCCTGGCTGCAGTTGTCAAAACTTTGGTGCTGCGAGCTTGCATTGCCTTTCCTGCTTAAATTCAGAAAACAAGTCTTTTTCTATACAGGAGAACCCTGATAAAAAAAATACTTACAGATATTTTGGTCATTGCTGAATCTGTGTCCTCTCTGAGCTTCCAAATTTAACAGCAGCACCTGTGTGTTCCTATGAACCCTACACATTCAGCACACCATTTTTTATTTTGAACCATGGATTTAGATTCCTGGGGGACAGGAATTTAGCAGCCACTAAGACAACCCATGACTTTTACTAACAAACATCACAAATGCTGTCAAAGCTTTAGCTAGGGGTCTTTCTGTAGTTCATCTGGGATCCTATGATGACAACACATTTGCTTTTCTTAACCAGTGGAAGTTGTGGTGAGGAGATATGTGCCTGGGAGGTACCTTTTTAGCAAAGGATTTCTATTAGATTTCTATTAGCCTGTGCAGCGCTG
>NW_008610912.1:0-17976 GCF_000691845.1 Merops nubicus
TCTGGCATGTCAACTGCACCTCCCAGTGTGGTATCATTCACAAACTTGGTGAGGGTGCACTCAATGTTGCTGTCAATATAATTAATGAAGTTATTAAACAACACTGGTCCCAGAACATATTATTATAATAACAGCAACTCTTTTTCACACACATTTCTACTATATATCTCCCTATCCTACTTACTGAAATGCTTTTATGGTGACAGAAACAGCTGACAACATTACAAACAATCAGCAGCATCCCATAATTGTACTGGAAACAAATTATGTGCTGTAAAACATCCCACATCATGTCTGGGAGCAGGGAAGGATCTATTCTTACCAACTAATGTCTTCTGAGGCATCCCTCTGCCATCCTGAAATCCCACCAAGGTATCACTCTTGCCCTGAGGCCACACCAAAGTCTCACTCCCTCAGTGAACTTCATCATGCCAGCTAAAAACCAGAAATGTTAAACCTAGCTAAATAGCATGTTGCTCTGCAGAGAATTTTGCCACTGGCTTCAGTGTAAAAGTTCTGTTTTCAGGAGCCGAAATAAAATAACATGTGAAATAAAGCTGCGATATCTTTTGCTTCATTTGCATTAGAATTCCCTAACCACTTGACTTAGGGACTGTCTGGAAGTAATTTTTGGTACAAAGATACACACATTACACACTCATGAAAAAAGGATGACAAAAAATGACAGAAGACCAAAAGAAGCATGACAATCAGCCTGAATGCTAGCAATTGCTTTCAACCTCTTTTCTCTTTGTAAGTTGTTCATATAATTTAGAATGAAAATTAGTTCTGACTCTTTTACTGTGAATATGTAGACATTCAAAGGCTCATAGGCCACTGGTGAATTGTCAGCATCTCAGATATTAAATTCTTGCTGTCAGTTTCTTAACAGCTTTTCTACATTGCTTTTCTGCTAAAACTGGCCAAGATAATATGTCTAATATTGTCTATCACTAAGCTAAGCTGACTTACCACCAGAATTGGAATTTACTGTGACTATACTTCCTTCATCCAGCTAAACTGTTGCCTGACCAAGTGACTATTCTCCTGCTCTGTTCCAGAGTAAAATTCAAAAAACAGTTTAGCCTGTCATCTTAGGCAGGAGCTAAAAAGCACTGTAAAACTGCAAAATGGTGGCAACATGGACATGTTGCTGCCTCTGGTGTAAGACTGGTAACTGCCGACTGCTAATGCAGAGTTAGACTAAATGATTTAAACCACTGATAGCTGGTGTCTCTAACAGTCTGGGAAGGATGACCTCAACCACCAGGAATCAGGCCGTGACAGAATTTAGATGAAAGGATGTTTCTCCAGCCAAAAAGTCTGTGGAGAACTGCATGAGATGTTTATTGTGTTTATTGTGGCTCTGAGACCAAATGGAAGGAGTCCTCATACAATCAGACACTAGTGACACTTGCGTGTGATGGCTAATCTTATCTCTCAAGGTGGGACTAGTAATTAGGATACTTTCTGAATTCCATATTTTGAAAGGACTTTTTGCTTGGTTGGTTAGTTTCTTTTCCCTGTGAGCTTTGGTCTGATTTTCTCCCACATCATTAATACAATTTAATTTCCACTTTGCTGCTTTGTTATGGTTTGATTTGGGGATTTTTTGGTTGCTTTCAGGGCTCAGTTTGTTTCTGTATTTTCTGTGGATTGTTGATCCTCTCCACCATGGTCTTCTTCACTAATGAAAATGTAAGCATTGATGTACTTATATTTTGCCATTTGATATACAGAAACTTTTTTCCCATGTTTAAGTACACATTGGAAGTGTGCTTCTCAGCTTTGGTTCCTTCTTGACTGGAAAGTTATATAAAAAGAAAGGTTCCAGAAAGCTTCCAGATTTGCATATCTGGGAAAGACAATTCCAGCTCTGTTGTTAGCCACTCGAGAGGTTCATAATTAGTAATTCAGAGATTTGAGTTCTTGTGTTAACAAATAAACCTTAGTGGGTGCATTACAAATAGATATGCAGCAGTCTTCCAAAAAAAAATTCTTTCAAATGCAGCTTATTAGACAAATGTCTCAACACATCATGACCAAGATAAAAGAAAGCTATTTTATATAATATTCTCCTTTATGGCATTTTCACTTGCTTTTGTGATTTTTTTTTGTGGGTTTGTTTTTTTTTTTCCTTTGTTGATCTTGATGTTTTTGTTTTGTTTTGTTTGTTTATTTGTTTGTTTGTTTTTGGGGGGGGGGGAAATGGGGTTTGGTGTGTTTTGTTCTCTTTTTCCTTTAGACAACTAGTTAATCTGGAACTTTGCATTCTGGAGAGTTTGTGCTCTATACTGCAAGCCTTCCCTCTATATTCTTTAATATTTGAATTTATAGATGCACTGCCTCACCTGCTTTTTTTTTACTCGTATTTTTATGTAGTGGTTATTAGGAAATCTTGTATATAAGGTGAAAATTACTAAATATTTGTCAAATTAATATAAAAGAGTTTAACAAAAACATACTCCAAGCCTTTCAAATTGCCTCCTAGACTTCTAAATAGCCAGTTATCTTGTATTAGTTGGTGGACAGTCTCCATCAGACTCTGCCTAGGAAATGAAGTGGCCTTGCTGGCTTGGTTGATAGTGAGCATTTAAGACAACCTATTCAATTTCAGGTGGAACACAGCTGCAGCACTTTTATCATTAGAAACACCCAGGAGAAGGTTTAAGAAGCAATTTCCTCCTATTATTTGCTGTCTTTTAAGTGAGATGAATGTCTGCTTCCAAAAGTGTGGATAGACTTAACATAAGTGAATACACCAATGTAGTGCATACTCAGGACATTCATAAGTGTATTTTGAAAGAGCTAGTAAGAAAGAGCTAAATCACATTACTGCACAAACACAATCTTACACAAAGGACAAAAATAGTGTGAATTTTTAACAACTTCTAAGTGATTTAGAATCTAAAATACATTGTCTTTCTATAGGATTTACATTATTAGCTTACACACTTGCAGGCATGCAGGTCCTCAGCCCTCCATGAAATCAAGAAACTATTTTAAGCTTTGAAAAATACATTATTCAAAACATGTTAACTTGGTATTTATTACTAATTCTGGATTCATTATTTTTTAATGAATGTGTGTGTGTACATTTTCTGCAGAAATAATTAAGGACATGATAACTAAAATAGTTCTTTTCATGCAAATGACTATGGTAATGCCAATTAATTGACGTAATGTTAGTACAGCCAGAATTCCTAAAAAAAAAAACTTTACTCTGAAAGTACAGGGGGTGTTGTTTTTGTTCTTCATTACCTGAAATTAGATTGTGCTGCTTTGGGAAGGTAATTTACCAACATGTAAACCTATATTGTCATGGAGCTTAAATTGTTCTGAATGTGGTACTAATTCTTATTTACAGGAATGTCTTTCTAAGACGAAAATTATTATTCTCATACCAGTGTACTAATTTTCGTATTCTTACCAAAGGATCTTAGTCTGAATAAAATTACTTTTTAATGTAAGTTTTTTCTTTAAATGGTAAGTAGAAAGAACACTCCTATATCCAGTCTTTTATTCTTATTCAAGTGGCTGATTGATTTTTTTTTTTCTTCTGAAAAATTACAACTTTCACCATTTAATAAAAACAGTCAAAAATCTGAGGTCTTTACAATTTCTTAACATTTGGACTAATTAGCTGATAAAATATTAAGTTCTTATTCAGAGTTCCAAAATGCCAACAAGGATGTTTTATACCAAGAGGAGTGCTGCTGAAATGGGATACAACTGGCACACTGGTCAGAGACAGTTTTCCTTCGGGGCCTTTTCGTTGCTTTAACACTAATTTGTGACAAAAAGGTCTTGTCAGATTCTTATTGCATTTAAGAAGCTTTTGGTGAGATTTGTATTGATTTGGAATGAGGCAACTGACAACATTGCAATAAATTTTTACTACTTAGTACTGATCAATATGGATTTTTTCAACCTTTCTCAAGAAAATTGCTTTCTATTGCTTCAGATACGGCCAAGCTACTCCTAAGTTAATTATATCTCATGCAACAGGTCATGTACTTTATCTAGTTCTAGTCTATGACATGAAACAGTTTTTAACAGTCTAAGAAAATTTTTCTGTCTACAACTAAAAAGAAACCTGAAAACCTGCAGCCTAAGAGGACTACATGAGTAGCAGTGTCTCCCATTAACTCCACCATGAGTTCTGGGTAAAATGCTGTTGCTGTATCAGAAAGTGAAAATTTCTACCACTGTGAAGTTAATCTAGACTCTTCAACGTTTTTCCTTAATCTTGTTATCAGTTTCAATTTAAATGTGGTTTAGTTTACTCAGCTAAGGATAGTACAACAGAGTTTATGCTGCACTGTAACTCCAGCTGGAAGGTATCCATCTATGTGGAAGAATAGAGCACAGATAGTGGCAGGTGGTGATGTGAAGATCTCTGACCAAATAAATATCTGAACCAGATGTCATATTGAAGTTTAGTCCATCTCTCCATGAGCAAGTAGTGTGGATCTGGGAGCACGATGACCCACACAGAGTGAAAACTTCTGTGTTGAGGACCTGGCACCTATACTACCCATGCTTCAGTGGGTTTACTTTGGAGTGACTCTGATCTGGTCCTGTAGACTTGACACCTATTCAAGGATGGCAACCACTGGTAGTGGATCTTTCAGGTTAGTTACCTTCCAAAAGTACACTTTTGATTCATATAAAACTGGTGCCAGGAGAAATCTATGTAGGCTAATAGCAGCGCATTCAAACACTACCCAGATGCTCACTGACCAAAGGGAGAGATGGAGAGATCTTGTGTTATAAGTCAAAGTGCTTAAGCTGGCTGTTAGCGCACGCATACATGCAGCTCAGGTATCACTTAAGGCATCAACATCGTATAATCTAATACTATAAATCTCTAGTCTCCTTCCTATATCTCTGCTATGAAGATAGGCTGAGAGCACTGGAATTGTGCAGCCTGCAGAAGACTCCAGGGAGACCTTATAGCTGCCTTCCAATACGTGAAGGGAACCTACAGGAGGGCTGGAGAGGGACTTTTCACAACAGTGTGCAGGGACGGGACAAAGAGACTGAAGGAGGGTAGGTTTAGACTAGATCTTAGGAAGATGTTCTTCAGTCCGAGGGTGATGAGACTCTGGAATAGATTGCCCAGAGAGGCTATGGATGCCTCCTCCCTGGAGGTGTTCAAGGACAGGCTGGATACAGCCTTGAGCAACCTAGTGTAGTTGAGAGGCATCCCTGCCCATGGCAGGGAGGTTAAATTAGATGATCCCTAGGGTCTCTTCCAACCTAAGCCGTTCTATGATTCCCATAAATCCTAAATGGCACACAACTTCATCTTTAAGAGCACAGGGATTTTCAGGATATGCACTATAAAAGTCTAAAATCTTGAGGACAAAATGCATACATTTTGGTCTGGATAATCAGTGACTTCATCTCTCCATGTTCCTTGTTGAGCTAGGTGACTCACAGAACTGAAAAGAGCTATCCAATGCAACAATGATTCTCAATGAGTATTTTTCTTCATTAATTCTGTTTAAAATACAGTCAAGTTCTTTGGGGAGAAAATGGTGCCTAGTAAATTTTGCAAACATATTAGAAACTACTAGCAGAAGCCTCTATAAAGAGTTCATCCAGTATATCAAAATAAATATAACTTCTTCTTATGTGTGAAGAAAACAGGGAAAAAAAAAATACCACAAAGATAAAATATTACAGAGCTTTGATATGCTCAGTAGGAACTGCCAACAGTCTCATTGACTCATGAGGGAAATTTAGGCAGACAAATATTTTTAGAATAGCATAGGAAAACCTAGTCTTATTCAGCATTTTAGCAGAACTTATGATGAATTAATTGATTAATGGAAAAACATTAAACATACTTCTTTTACTTGCCCTTCTTCAGCCACCTGCTATGATGCCTGAATAGACTGATTTTAGAGAGTAAAATGAGCTTTTTGCCTTGCCTTGGCATCAGAGAATGTCTGATGAAAGAATTCATGCAATGCTTAATTTAATGATGAAAATACACTATGAGATTACATGGGATGCCTCGTAACTTATATGCATCTATTTATCAATTCATCTTCAGAAAAAACAAGAAATGTCATTCCTATAGAAAATATTAACTGAACACATTTTTAAAATATCTCAAATGTATAGGAAATATCTGTAAAATCTATATATTTTAATTATTAAAATTACAGTGAGTTTAGTAACTGAGATTGTGTCACTATGTGGATACGCATTTTCATTTATAGCTTTAACTCAGATTGAAATTGCACCTACAGGCCCCACTTTCTCCCCAGACAGATTCAGATATTTGCTTTGGCATGGCCATAATCTAGCTGTTGTGAGGTGTATCTCAAGCTACAACTCAGTCACTTTCAAAGTGGCTGCTACTTGTAAAGCATGGCAGAGTTATCAGATTGCCATGAGGACCTCTTCCCTTCTTGGCCTAGTAGTGGGGACTTCAATGAGCCTGAAGGCAAACTCTGTGGTCAGACTTTGCCAGTTTCTGAGCCCTGAGCCTTAGTCTTAAAATTGGGTCTGACTGGGCAACACTTGGAACACTACCTTGAGAAATTTGATTTATCAGAACTTTATAGTATCACAGATCTGTAGCAAGCAAAATGAGACACCATCCCAAAGATATAAATGTAAGGCTATGTTTCTTCATAAAAGTTGTTAAATAACTCTGAAAGACTCTAATCATAATGAAAAGAAAATATATTAACAGTCTGCGGTTTTACCCACAGGCAAATCATAATGATACCCCCGCTAATTAAACCAAGACTTCATTAAAATGTTTCTCATTATCATTTGCAATATTTTATGATAATTATCTGCCTTTTATATAACAAATTAAATTAATGTTTTTAATAACACCTTTAACCTTAGCTTAGGTAATTTTGAATGACAATATAATGAGTACACTTAAATGCATACTTTAATTGCCCATCACATTAATTATTTTATAATGAAATAACTTGGGTAACTTATTCTCATTATTTGTTCTTCTTGCATTGCAATTAAATACTCGATATGCTCCATGAGCAATGTTAACACAGGCTTAAATTAGTTCAGCTGCATTAGCGTATTTCTAAAATATCAACACAGAGGGATTTTGCAAGTGACATTTAAAATTTCTATTCCTTTTATACTGTTCTGATCGAATTAGATAATGCTATTGAAGCAAAGAACAGGTGAGTCCCACTTTTCCATCAGAAAATAAGATATAATTTTATCTCAGCAAAATAAGATGACCACCACAGATTAAAAATCATGTCAAAAAGCACCAGACTTGAGCCTTCTATGATTCAGACCTAAATCATCTACTTTTCGGACATCTGGTACCATCTTTTGGGGTCACTTGTAGCTGAATCATTTGAATCCCAAACCTCAAAAGCTCCTCTAGCAAACTGAGGTTTGCTCATTCAGACAATTTTAAGATTACAGCTCACAGGTCAGAAACTGGCAAAGTCTGACCACAAAGTTTGCTTTCAGGCTTATTGAAATAATTTCCTCACTACTAGGTTATCAAGAGAAAAGGTCCTGTATTAAGCAGCTGGTAGTGTAAAATTTCACCTAATCAGAAATCTATTGGGCAGCAAAATAACAAATGAGAAATAATACATTTTACACAGTCTTATTTATCTTCTGCATACAAAGAACAGTTTTAAGAAGAAAAGTTTAAGCATGTAAATGAAAGAAAGACTAAAAGAAATCCTTCTTTTCCTGATAGATAATAAAATTGCTGTCACATTGGCAGAATTAAACTAATGCTAAAGAATGGCAGCTGCAAACCACTTCAGGGAGACCTGGGGAACCATAGAACCAAGCAAGATCTAGGTAGTTTCCTTGGAATTTCCATACAACAGAATAATAATAATAATTTTGAAAAGTTACTTATCAGAAATTGATTTTAATTTTTGTTTTATGATCCTCATTGAGCTGCTTAACACAGCAGAACTGATATTAAACTAGCATTACATTTTCAGAGTGCAATGCTACATAGTCCTCACTTAAACTGACAAGAAATAAACTGAATTTTTGCAAAGTCATTTATGTAAGGGTCAGATATTCTACTCGGTAATTTTAGAAGTCAAGAAAGCAGTAAATTTCTATAGGCATTTGATACATGTTAAATTTTAAAAAGGCTGGACAGACCAGATAACATTAATTCTCATTAGAGGTAGCTGTTTCACTTTACATTACACTGAAAGGCTTTGTCTTGTTGGGCCAACCTGCTTTATCAAATGGCTTCTTCTGCTAGATTCTAGTAGATTAACTTTGCTTTGATGTTGCCTTCTCAATATGGATAGGTGACAAATGGGTTCTGCTTGACAGCATTCTTAATGTTACTGAGATAGCAGATGTCACAAACTCATTTCCTATTTTCTTAGCAGTTTCAAATTCCAAAATATTTGTTGTTGAATTTTCTTAAAGCAGATTTATGACATACACAAAACATAACAGGAAATTTCAGAAGATAAGAAGGTGTGCTCGCTACTATGTGTGAATATTACTCAAGTGTTCAAAGGACTGAACTTGCTAGAAGTACAATTGCTTCTCAATCACTGTAAAATGCATTCTAGAACATTTCATGCACTTTTACATAATTCATACATTTAACTAATCCTGGTATCTAAATATGTCTAATCAGAAGCTATAAGTATCTAGACAGACTTGAGCATAACATACACTGATCTTCATTTAACACAAGATTGTCAGGCTTATGGAAAACATCCCCATGTTCATAAAGAACACAGATACAAATAGGAGAGATCTTACAGAAAGATTATTTTTATATATGATCAGTATACAGAAAAGCAAAACATCTTTTTTTTCCCCCTCCATGAAATTAGACAGAATGATATGTTGATTCAACAATTTCTGAGTGAAGAACTGTTTCACTGTATACCTAGACTGAAATGTGATCTTATTTTAGAACTGCCAAAAGGACTTGTGAATATCTTACAATTCTAGGATGTCCAGACAACTGAAAGGGGATGCAGCAGAAGTAGCTAGAACACACTTCTAAGCATTGAACTAAGGCTTCTGCCTGCAGTCTGAGACAATTCCACACTGGCCGGATTGGGAAATTACTTGTACAGGAACCTGTATAATCTAACACCCAATAGGTGGCTTTATCTCACCCATCTTCAGGTATCTTTGTAGGGACAATCTCATATAGACAACGGAACTGGCTCTCTTTTAAAGCCAATAGAGACACTTTCAAAACATGGTACTTTTGCTACAGGATTCGTCCACCACTAGAGACAAAACATTGGGCCTGAAGGACCTTTCATAAAATTCAGAATAGTTCATCTGCTCTTAGGCACAGCCACCTCATATGCCCATTCACTGTGTACTCTAAAGGGTAGTAAGTATGGACAATTTAAAGAAATAAGCCTTTCATAATCCATAAATACAAACAGAGATGAAAAAGCACTGGCTACATTTTGTTCAGCTTCCTAATGCCTTTTCTTATCCACTTAAGCAAATCCATTCTTTAGAGAAAATTCAAAGCTGGATTATTTATGAAAAATTATGAAAAATAGGAAACTGCAGCAAAAGCCATTTAAAGTTAACTGATGATACACCTCCACCAAAACCACAAGCCTCATGGTACCAAAAAGGGCAACGACTATATGAGAAAGATCCTGATCAACCAGATCTGAGAATCATGTATTCTCCACAAGTCAATTTTAAATCTCATATTGATGTCTCTAACCCTCTACCAGCAGGTTTTATTATAACTTGATAGATGACAGTCACTTACAGGATGGACAAAATTCATTACAAATTGGAAGATGTTGTAATATTTGCTGTTAGTCAGCAACAGATACTCATTCAAGTGCATTGAACAATTTATTTTAAAATCATTTCCATATACTCTGTCAGCAGAACTTGAAAAATTATGCTTTGACAATCTAAGTAGACTCAGTTGCATCAGAGACACAGTTTTGATACTGTTTTTGTAGTAGTGTTTATAACAGACTGTTGCTAAACATGATGATTTAAAAAAAGTCTTGTATAAAATAACTTTCAAATTACTTTAACTATTATGTGAAATTCTTGGAAAATTATGGTCTCCTATAAGAGTAATCTATTGTCTCTGTATTCCATCAAAAGTTGTCACCAGCGGAATTGAGCCATTCTCTTCTGAAAAAAAAAGTTCCATTTAGTAAATGAAAAAGAAACAACCAACCAACCAATCTTGACACAAAAGCCAACATCTTCTGTGAAAATATTTATCATTCTCAAATTACATTCTATACTTGCTAGCCTCTCTGTACCATGATACATTGGAATAGTACCTACATTTTAAGGATTTTGCCAGAGGGTTATAAGACTATGAACAGAAAGTTGTGCTGCTTATGAGAATTAATGTAAAATACTCTTTTTAGTACATAATTAGAAAAATATACCTTTCAAAGCAAACAAAAACATAGTCAGACACATAGTAGGTGTAACATTTGATTCATTTTAGGACTTTTTATTTGTTTTCTGTGCCTTGTACTCTCATTGAAATCCTCTCAAAACACTTTACACAGAGGTTGCAATAATTTCTACATAAAATTATTGTTATTTTCCCCTCTTAATCTCTCAAGTATTTAATGCAGTTACATTTTACCTAAGGTATTATTTTATAGTATCTTCCTAAAAATTACAAAGGTGCACCAATGACCTGCTAATGCTTACATTTGCAGTAAGTCATATTTTTACCAATATTTAACCAGCCCTGCTGAATTACAGCAGCTGGCAACTTGCTACCATACTTTCTAAAATTCACAGCTAAGTTGAATTTTTCAAATAGTTCTGCAGGTGCTATAATGAACAAAACCTGATTTCATTGATTTGTGCCTTGTTGTTTGACATGACTATCAGAAAGAAATAAACTCCAATCAGAACTTTTCCCCTTTTGGTTAAGTAACTGCTAAGCAAAATCCCTGGTATGTGGGATGTCACTGGACTTCATGCAAGACTCTTTACAGTTTAGGACTTGTCTCATGTCCCAGTATAGAACCTGGGAGCATTCTCAGACATAGAATGTAACTGATGGGGTTGGTTTTTTGTTTTGTTTTGTTTTGTTTTGTTTTTTAAGTTGTAAAATTTGTTTACTACATGTATAAATATAGCTTAGAAACTTTAGTCTGTAACAAGTTTTTAATTACTTGTTTTATTTTTATTCCAATTTGATTGTCTAATCGATATGTTTCTTTTAAATCTGAATTTCAATATATCATACGCATATGTGCATGCATGAAGTGGCAAATCTTGTTTGGGTGTTTTCTGAATCCTACATGTACAGTAAGCTCTGCTGCCTTTTCAGGCAATTGATCATCTCTAATCTATTGTGACATCTAATAGAAAAGTTTAATGAAGATATGCAATTTGGTAGATGAGGTCATATTAACAGTGTGGAAAAAGGGTAAAACCAATACTGGACTGCAGTGGTGCAAGGAGAAAGAAGACTTTGACACAGAAACTAATCAAAGAGATAAATATTTATTTGTAAAAATTCTATATTATTAGCAAGCATCATGAGAAGACATTAGTAATGCACCATATAATACAATCTTCATCTATATAATAAGTTTATTTTATGCTCTTCTGTGAGTCTCACTTTCCGAAAGGTCAGTGGCAAAATTTCTACTTTAGACAATTTGAAGTAGGGCATCAGAAATATCCTGCAATCTATGAATTGTAATGCTTCTTGCATTCTGTTCCAGAAAAAAAAACTACTCCACCTTGATTTTCCCTTCCCCCCCCTTAAATTATGGCTTCAAACAACAGGAACCAGGTTTCTTTTTCCTGCATATACAAGATTTCCCAGTAAAGTGGTGAAATCTCAATGTAAAAGGCAACTGTATGAATCACTAACAAAACTTCTGTAGGGATGGAGCATCTGCAGTTAAAAACCTCAAGAATCTGTTTGGTTTTCTCCTTTCATGAGAATCATAACATCCACAATCATATTTATCACTAATGTACAAGTTTAGAAATAAATATATATATATATATAAACTCACTCAGTAACTTCCTGGATAATTTGCACTATTCACCCATATAAAATGTGCTCTTACATCAGTCTTAGATGAAGATTGATTGCACTCAGTAACCACATCAGGATGAAAAGATTTAATCTAATTAACAGTTTCCTTTAATCCTAAATCTCCTTTCTCATGGAGATTTTATCAAGAGGTTATTATTTTTAACTGCCTAGAACAGATTCATTACTTTTACTCTAAGTAACAATATTTTCTTTTCATCTTTGTATGTTTGAACCATAAACAGAAAAGCACACAGGATCTTTTTCCCTGACTTTCAAGTACTGGTATGCCATTTGAGAGGTCTCAGTATATCTAAAGCCCCATTTTCCTAGCATAATTTTTGCTCTAATATAAGCAAAACTAATATTAACTATAAGAGTCTCGAGCTTAAATTGCGTATTTTTGTGACATCTCTAAATAAAAGAATTCATACACAGATCTTTATATTTCATCACTTTAAAAACAAGAATGGATCATCAATTTCTAAATGTTCTGAATGTGGATAATTGTTTATACTTTTGGAGAATGATCTCTCGTAAAATGGCATCACTTTTAATCACTTTCACATTACTTATGGTGCTTCTTTAGAGGGCCCGTTCTGTGGTGTCCAGCTCCCATTCTAGTCTGAATTGCTGCTCTAGTCTCAACCTCTCTGTTGTTCAATCTTAGGAACACACCTAGTAATTACATTTGATTACCTGTATGCAAATAGGATCCATAAAACTGAAGTTGCTTAGTCTGGGGATCTTCCTAACTGCATTTAAAATTCTGTGTGGAAATAATGTAGGAGCATTCTTCCTTATGCTTCATCTTTAAGATAAATATATATCCTATAGGAAAAAAAAAATGTATTTTACATGAAATACAGAAGCAATTTTTAAACCCCCCAACATTTAAATGTAAAAGTGTCATTATTAGTTTGAAATCTCTTTACATTTAAGTGCTAGGGACTCTTACTTTAAAGACAGTCATATTTTACTGTCACTTTTAATTGTCTTTATTGGTTACATATTTTATTCTCCTCTCTTCCTGACCATGCCTTTGCACAAAAGTCCATCAAGTACACAAATTAAGGAAACTGTAAAATGTACTTATGACATTTTTTTGCTTCATGGGTACAGGACCCAACAGCCTCCTGGGCTTCATTAGGAGGAGAGTTTCCAGCAGATCAAGGGGCTTGATCCTTCTCTGCTCTGCACTGGTGGGACATTCTGGGTCCAGTGCTGTCTCCCCATCACAAGAGACAGGGACATACTGGAGCAAGTCCAGGGAGGGATCACAAGGATGATTAAGGGACTGGAGCATCTATCTTACAAAGAAAGGTGGATGGGACTGTCTAGGCTCAGGAGATCTGATCCATGTGTATAAATACCTCATGGAGGAAGTAAAGCAGATGGAGCCAGGCTCTTCTCAGTGGTGCCCAGTGGCAGGATGACAGGCAATGGGCACTAACTGAAATACAAGGAACTTGACTTAAATATAAGAAGACACTTTTCTGTTGTGGGGGTGGTTGAACACTGGAACAAGTTGCTCAGACTTTGTAGGTCTCCATCTGTGGAGGCCTTCAAAACACAGATGGACACAACCTTGAGCAGTTTGCTCTGGCTGACACTGCTTTCACAGAGACTTGGACCAAATGGTCTCCAGAGGTACCTTCCAAAAACAACTATTCTGTGATTGTGTAACTACTTCAAAATGAAGGAGAAAAAAAAACAAAAACAAAAACAAAAAAACCAAACCTGTTTAATCTGTTTTGATTTAGTCACAGTTATAGGGTGACATGTAAGTGTCTCTGATAATATATATGCTTACAAATACTGCATTTCATCTCATTATCATCTACCACTGCAATAGTTTCTGCAAGATATTTTCATTTACTTTTAAAGTGAGGTTCTGCAGCAGATGCATATGCTCAAATCAGCTGTCATCAAAATTAATTGCACTTCATCTTTAAAAACAAATATTTCCTGATGCTGTTGCCCCAGAGTTCACATACTGAACGCTTTCTTCTGAGATGTCCTGACCAGGCTGAGAAATAAGAAAGAAGGAACATCAGTATATTCTACTTCCATGCATCACTCACAGCTGTTAATTTATTAATATGTCCATGTAAGGCATGAATGGTTATGTGAAGAGATTTTAATAGATGCTATGAATTTCCAAGTTTCATCTCTGTATCCAATATTATTCTATATTCTATTTACACTAAGAAAAAAAATGTAGAAAAAGCAGAGGCACCATAACCTTTGCTAGTTTTGTACTTTAAAAATTCATTAGGCATACTACATTTTTCACAAAGCTAATAATTTTATTAATAACAGTAATCTTCTATTACTGTTATTCTATTACTGTTCAAGAGATCAAATTTAATGCACTTTTTTCTGACAGCAAGATTTTTGAGCAGTAAGCCTATCCACTGAAAATGACTAGCTGTGCCACATGTAAGAAATTGTCATTACAAGTGTCTTTTGGAAAAAAAAAAAAAGCCTGCTTTTCATTCCCAATAACAAAGTTAAATATAGCAATTAACTTGTTAGCTGGAAGATCTGTAATCATCATCTTTTCCAAATAGGTAAACTCATCACTGAGCATTTTAAGCTTCAAGATTAATGTATTCCAAGAACACTGAAGAATAAAGGTACTTCATGGCTGTCTGATTTTAGGCATCCTCCCATCATCCTAAAGTGTAATCCCCTGGAGTGATTATGTCTGAATAATTTAGAAAAGTGCACAATGCCTGAGGTTTATAGGCATAATGTAATCCAATATTTGTTCAGTGGCATGTCCATAGCACTCCAGATAGACTGTAATGATCTTGCTGAGGGCACAGTAGAGAGTTCACATGTATATGGACCTGTTTTTCACCCAAGAGCTTTATCTTTTCTTCGCAAAAACAAAGACTGTATTATAATGATTATCAAACTTCTCTTCTGGAATGCAGTTTAAAAATTTATTAAAATAACTAAATAAATAAATTAACCAAAATGTAGCCTAATAAAAAAAAAAAATATAAATGTAAAAGAGAAACTGAAAATGTCCAAATAACAAAACAGATTAAGTCAAATTTTCAATGTCTGGGACACTCAGAAGCTTAAATGCCATTGACTTTTAGCAATAGGATTCAAGAACTCAAGTCTCTTCTGAAAGTGATACGTGACATCCTATGTTATGTAGGTGACATATTATGTATTTGTTATTTTTCATTCCGAACTAGACTTTTCCCAATGATATTGGTTTCTCCCTGTATCAACTGAAATAGCTTATTTTTTTTTCCTTTCTCTTCTAGATCACTCTATTTGTGGAACATCCTTTTTGATATAAAAGATTATAATTTTCTTCAGAAACATCACTGAGAATTTAATCTCTACATATGTCTGAAATATTAAATTGAATCTCAGTAGTTTATGGATCTCTGGGAAATTAACATAAAAGCGGGACAGCACAGTCAAAAAAGAAATCTATGTTTGTGAGGTTTTAATCTAGAATATTTGTGAAGATTGATATTTTTCTAGCTCTATTGAATGTCTACATCAAAATTTCCACATGTAAAGTATTTTAGGTTTTGTTACAAGAATCCTCTTGCCAAGGCTTCTTTTAAGAATAAAGTCCTATATCAAGCTTTACAGATTTTTCTTTTGTTTTGTTTATTTTTTTTTTTGTTTATTTTTTTTCTCCCTATTGCTCCACTGGGCTAGTTCCTTTTGCCATACTTTCTTGTGCTTTAGTTGAGCTGGAGTGGTTAATTTTGCCAATAAATCTAAAGAAAAATCTTCAAATATAATTTTTCAGTCAAGAGGCTGATGCTGAGTAATGAGGGGGAAAAAAACCAGTTCTCTTAAATGCAAGTCCTGGTTTATCGCAAACATGAAAATTACCTCCATAATGGTAAAAGTGTCATTTTATAACGGGCAGTGTCTGCATCCGTCACACAGAAGAAGCTGTAGTGAAAACAAGTGAAATATGGAAGTGTAAGCCAGGTGTCACATCCATGGCCTTCCTGTGATAAAGTAAATTCAGATCTGAATCTTAATTTTTTTAAGAAGCATTGGCAATTTTAGTCTAGATTGCTTATTATTGTTAATATTTCACTGTTCATTTGCATTCAAAGATTCAGAATTTTATGATGATCATAGAATCATAGAATGGCTTAGGTTGGAAGGGACGCTAGAGATCACCTTAATCCAACCTCCCTGCCATGGGCAGGGATGCCTCTCAACTAGACTAGGTTCCTCAAGGCCCCATCCAACCCGGCCTTGAACACCTCCAGGGAGGGGGCATCCACAAACTCTCTGGGCAATCTGTTCCAGAGTCTCACCACCCTCATATTGAAGAACTTCTTCCTATGATCTAGTCTAAACATATCTCTACCACCAAGAGTCAGCTTCCCAATTCTAAGGTACAGCAATATTCAAATTAAAGAAATTAAGTTAGCTTCTTCCATAAAAGACTGAACATAAAATCTGGATTCACGTTAGGATTTTAGTATCTACTCGAAATTTTGCACATGACAATCTAGCATTTGCCTGGAAACTCATGTTTAGCTTTTCATACTATTCAGCATTTCTGTTGAAAGTAAGACTTGGGTCTCTCCCATCATCATCTTCTGATTTATGGTAGGTCCATTTTGTTATTTATCTTTGTTTTTCCTACTATAATCTTTTTGGAAAGAAGCAAAGATATTACAAAGTTGGTTGCCATTATCTTTGCATATATTTTTTAAAAATTTATTTTATGATGGAGGTCCATTATGACAACATGTTTAAATTGATTTGTGCAGAATTGTTGCATACTTTCTGCATTTGTCTTAATAAAACTTTAGAAATGCTAATACATTTCTAGACATTCCTAAGGTACTATTTTCATGTTAACAATGAAATACTGACTGTGCTGGTTTATTCTTACGCAGAGAGTACATATTTATCACAATAAAATACTGACACTATATCAAAACAATTGTTTCTATCAGAACAAAATCCATTGAAATACATATCTGGTTTGTGTTTTTTTACACTGTGTAGTGCCTTCCGAAGCTGCTTTTAACTCTGGACTTGGTAAAGAATTGGCCTTATAGGGACCTCTACCTATTATGGGATAGGTAGTATTTTTTGATGCCTTCTTAGGTGACCTGCTATCTAAATAGATAAATAGAACAAAGATATTACTTGACTCAAAATACCTCATGTTAACATGACTGTAGTGGTTTGCATCATAGTATGCAATGGTGTACATTTTCTAATTCAAACAAGGCAAGTAGAACAGTAGACAATGTTTATTTCTCATGATACTATGCTTTCTGAGTTCTCATCCAGTGACAAAGGATAATTATATCACAAAAGGAGAAAAGGAAAGAAAGAGCATTACATGTATAAAAATACTGCATCATATTTCAAGTACTTGTTTCAGAATGATGTAGCTCCTAGCTGTAAAGTTTTGTATTTTAGTTATGTATCTTTTTTTTTTTTTTTTTGCCATTTTTGTATTTTATATTTATTCAGTCTCTGTAAAAGACATAAATGACTAAAAGAAATAGACAAAGATATTCTTTCTGGAAAAGAAAAAAATATACTCTTTATGAAATAAATCTTAGAGCTTTCTAGTTCCACATCCCTAATTTTCAAATATATTATTTGTAATATTCCAAATGTGTTAGTAAAAAACCTGATTACAGCACATTCTCTTTTGTCCTTCACATCATTTTAGTTTTTTTCTTCTCTTCCTTAAATGGCCTTAAGCCATCATCTACTGAAAAAGATAATTTTTGAAATGTCATCAGCTCATTTCCCTTCTCTTTTGTTGAGAGATTTTAATCAATACATGCAATTCCTTGTATAACAATGGCACTTGCAGTGAGAAAGGGAATCTCATGCTGGATTGCCAATTCTTGATTTAGAATCTGACTAGGAAAAAATAATTCCAGCCAACAATGTTTGCTGCTGAACACTGT
>NW_008610912.1:18007-25448 GCF_000691845.1 Merops nubicus
TATACTATCATCCTGCTCAGTAGAGCCACCAAGTTCCATCCACCACACAGCTAAGCCTTGTGCAGCACAGAGGCAGAAAACCAGCCTATTTCTCTACCTCAGAGTAACCTCCCAAGCCCCACATTAACTCCTAATAGCTGCCAACAGCCCAAAGAGGCAGAGCCACAAGACAGGAGGCTTTTATCCACATCTCCTCTATAGCAACAAGGAGGACAGAGGATGCTAAATGCCCGTCTTGCATCATTAAGAGAGCTGCAGGTCAAAATAGCAATTTTCCCTGGCTTTGACATGCCAGCTGAAAGACTGTTTTGTTTTATTTTTTTCCCTAAGAGCAAAGGAGACGTGGAAGAGTAGAGAGCTCCAGAGATTCACCCCAGCACATCATTTCTCAGTGGCACTGAATTCAAAGTCCAGCTCCAAAGCTGGGGAATAAAGAGTTGCAGTTTAATGCCAATGTGCAGCATTGACTGGATTTGTCAGGGATCTTTCAGCATCCTATTGTCCTTGAAAGGAAGCTGTTATCCCCAAAATCAGACCCACTAAAATGCCACAGCTTTATGAAGAAGCAGATAGAAAATATAAAAAAAATCTTAGAGAATACGTCTGAAACCTTCTGATAAAGTCCACCCAGGTACAGATGCAAGAGGACTGAAGATAGAAGATACAAAGACAGAAGCTGTGTATTCCAGTCCATTCGGTCATAGTTCTTTAAAAATGTGCAACAATAATCCCACCTTTTTCAAAGGTATCGCTAATGCCAGTTTTGAGCATGGATTTAGGAAAATGTGTTGATCCATCCCTTAAGGAATGTTTGCCTAAGAAAGCTTATTTAAAGATCATGTGGCAACACTTCAATTATTCTGTGACGGAAAGTAAATTAGGGTTCAGAAAGCTAATTCTCTCTTTGTTTGGGTTACTGTTCAAAATGTCTGTTATATTCTAAATACAAAAAATTGGATCCAAACCAATTTACACCTTCTGAGCCTTGAATTACAAAGCAGTCAAACTCTAGCTTTCCTCAAAGGTCGGCTTGTAACTATGATTTTCAAACAATGCAAAGGAGTACAGTACACTTCAGAAGGACATAATTTAAAAAAACAAACAAACAAACAAAAAACCAAACACACAACCCCTTGATTGATATCAAGCAGAAACAACTTTTGAATATTTTGCCTTCCTACGTAACATTTAGAGAACCAGCAATTTATTTTGAATTTGCACACATTTTTCTCTCACCTGTTTCCTAAGCTGCCTTATTTGTATGTTACAGTAAGAGATAAATAGCTCTTAGAAGTGTCATCCCATCACTCATAGGGAAGAAAAACCCAGGGAAACATTTCTTGAAGTTTTGTTATCGCAAACATAGACAATACAAATCCATTAACTATTATGTGATTTGAGTAGCCACGTTTCTGATAAGATCTATGGATGACTGCAACACATTACTACATCAGCTTTATATATATATATACACATGGACACACTACCTCAGAAACATGCAGAAATGGGAAAACCTATACACGACAATAGCAAACCATTTTTTTTCTTTTTTTCTCCTACTAGGTTCCTACAGCAATATCTCAAATCTGTTTAGATAAAGTAATTAATTAATGACATGTTTAAACTTCTAAGTAAGATTGAAACAAATCAATTTCAATAGATGTGCAGTAATTATCATTACAACCACGAAGAGTGCTAAAATGAGCACTTATTATTCTGCGCACCTACACAACTTCTTTCTTTGTACAGTACATTTTATTAAATCCTTGATTCAACCTTCTGATCTTTAGTGTTATAAATCTTTGAGCAAGCTACAGAAAAAAATCAGCCAGAAATTTAATTAGCCAAGACGCTTAAACACAAAACACAGTAACATAGTTCAGAATTTGTAACAGCTTCAAATTTAAAACACAGAGTTCAGCTAAGACCAATTCTTTGTGTTCATTGCTTTTGACAGAAAGCTAGCTGGGGCTTTGTTGTTTATTTTATTCAATGCATACTATAATTGCAATATTAAAAACAGGCATCTAAAAGTCAACAAAATACAATGCTGTAACAAAGCAGAATTAAACATAGATCACTTTAAAGAGGACCCTGGCAAATTTATAATTTATGTAAAGAGTAAATGAGCTGTAAATACACATACACGGTGACTACTCCCAGATCTAATGAATGAAGTCAATGATTTCTTGCTTTACCACCTCTTTGAAAACTTTCTATTCTTTCATTCATGGAAGAAATGAGCATTATTTCTTACAACCCACAAAAATTGTTTAAATTGCTCAAGTGCTGGCTGACACACCAGCCCTCAACTTACATGGGTGTTGTAAACCCCATTGCCTGGTCTGTCCTTTGCAGGGACATGGAGGGCTCTGTCCCATCCTGGGCTCGGCAGTCCCTGGAGCACCATGAGGTTGCCTGCATCACAAAAACCCTTCCCTCCCTGGGGACCCTAACACCAGGCTGCAGCACAGCAAAGGAGACGAGGATTGGTGAGGAGAAAGAGTCTGGGTCATCTAACAAAGCAACAGACACAAAATGGACTTTGTTGCCTTTCCTATTTGCTTGATAAATTGTAAAAAGCAGAGCTCCTCACCCCACATCTTTGCTGAAACCTGTGAAAATGTGTAAATCATATAACATGGGTTTTATTTTTTGAAAAGATGAGGAACTGGTGAGCATCATATTTACCACCCCCCTCCCACCAATAAGAAAACTGATTTTATGATATGCTGCTTTATGATATATATTCTTGGGGGCAGGGGGGTGGTGGTGGGATGGGGAAAAGAAAAAAAGAGTTCATGAAAATAGAAACAGAAGCAGATAGAAACAAAAATCCTTGACACACATATACTAGACCCCATGCAGCTCTGTAATAGCAATTGTCTCTATTTCTGAATTGTTCCCCTTTCCCTTGGTACTCAATCTGAAAGTCCAATTTGCCAGAATAATGTATCTGGTGTGAGAGACAATTTCTACAACTGAAGTAACTGTTTCTTAGCAACAAGAAATGCTCTAGGAACAGGTTTCATTCTCCCCCCCACCCCGTACCCACTGAGATACAGAATAATTATCAAGATAATTGTAACACAGTTGTGATGATTTATATAATTTGTATATAATTATTTATCGAACTCAGTGAAATGAAAATATTAATTGATTAATTGACCACAGCAACCAGGGTCCACACATGATTTATAGATAGCCACTAGAAATCAGAACAAATTCTATTTACAGTTGGCCAGGGTTACAGATTTCAATCCCAGTAAACACTTCACTATTTTTTGTTTATATCACTGTAATAGTGAGAGATATCTTCGATTTCTTCCTGTCCCCTCATCACCTGAGGTCACAGTGCTGTTGTCCTTCTACTTGTCTATGTGCAGTGCCTGGTACAGCACAACACGTGAAAACATGCTTACACAAATACCGAAGCCATACAAAGCACAGGAAAAGTGTGCTGCCCTTCTCAGCTTGCAGAGGAGGAAACCAAGCAAAGAGAGCTGAGGGACCAGGAATCAGGTGTTGTCAGACACAAATTTAACAGATGGTTTAGTAAGCTTCATAGTTCCAGTTCTCACTGTTAGAGACAACCCATAATAAGTTCCTGTCACATACCATAGCCAGGGTCAGGCAGAGGAGCTCTCCCTCTGCATTGGCTGTGGCTCCAGGACACTGTGTTAGCCGAGGCTGCTACTCCTTCCTTTGCTTGGGTGGAAGACATCTTCCCTTCCCCATCCCCTGCAGCCATGTGGCTATGTGTAAACAGCTTCAAGGAACTTACCTGGTAGGCAATTACAGCAAAAGAAGGCAAATACATTGCCAAGCTGGCAAGGTGATCCAATTTATGGCATAATTAATGCTGACACAGCAGTGAGCCTAGGATGCCTCATAGGAAGAGAAGATGATGGGTGGGTCCACTCCTTTTCATATCAAACCCAGTTTCATAGCTTAAGCAGGCTATGAAGCTGTAGCTCCACAGAAGACATCTTGTACTCTGAATGCTGCAATGCCTGCCTCTTAGGTGTTGACAACTACAGAGCTGCCACATCAGCAGCCGGGACCCCTGTCAAATAAAAACATCTCAGGTGACAGAGGGGCTAGCACTTTTATATTCTCCTCTTGCCATACAGTTTTTCAACACTAAAACCAGTATAAAAAGTACATGTTACTATTAGAGCACATTCCTCATCTCCTTCCAATTAAAAAAAAAAAAAAAAAAAGAAAAAGAGATGAGGTGCAAACATGGAAATCTCATGAGTAAAGTCACAAAATTTACACAACACACCCACAGTACCAAATTAGTAGTAGCCATGGTGATGTTGCCATTAACAAATGAGAAAAAAATACATTTCCTACAATCAAAACAATAAAGATAAGTAATGCATTACTAACCCACAGTTGTGAGGAATTGTTAAAATTCAGATTTATCTACACAGAGGTGTTTTACAATCGGAGCCTAGAGAGTGAGACCTCCTTACTGTGACAGGAATTGTTCCTGATGCCAGTGTTTGCTTTTTTTCAGCCAGTGCAAATCTCCAGGATTAAACTAACATAAAGATTGCTCACCTTCGGTCTGCAGGATATTTACCTTTTTTGGTGGATATGACAGTCCTCACACTACCCACAGAAGACAAAAATCTCTGCAATATCATTGCATCAGTATTATTTACTCAAAGAAAATTACTCAACTTTCACATTTCTACCATTTTTGCCACCTTCTGCCTTCCAAACACTTCTATTATGATTGGATCCTGAAACCGTGTGTTACTTCATTACAGTTTCTCTCTAGTTTGTGTGCCAAAATGGCCCTGGGCTCTAGTCTCCCAGGTAGCTGTAATATCCTTTTGTAAACCTTCCATGAATGATTATGGTAAATCTTGCTTGCAGCAGTTTCTGTTCCCTCTAGCATTTTTCCACCCACCTGCCTGTGCTTTTCTTTGGTGTTTTGTTTTCTGAATTTCAATTCCCTATTTTACCCTATAGCCTACATCCTAACAAGCTATCATAAGACGCTTTTCTCCCACTGTCTATTGCTCTATGCCAGTGAAACAATATGATTTTCAAACCTCCCAAGATAAGTAATTTTTCTGCTAAAAACATCAGTACTAAGCATCCACAAAAATCAAAGTCACATAAGTAAAATCATTTTAGAAACAGCTTAGGTGCTGCTAGTCATCTGAATTGCACTTTAAAAATCTAACTCTCCTTCTTCCTTCCACTGAACTCCTATAACAAAGCCAGCATCTCAAATGATGAAGTAAAATTGATACTCAAATTAAAATCAAGCTTTAAAAACATTGTAAGTGCCTTACAAGGCTAATAGTGTTAATTGTTTATTTTTAACAGAAAAAAAAATCTAAATTACTTAACTCAGCACAAAGAGATACAAACTTAATACACTTGTGCCAGCTGAAAACCAGCATGCAATATCAGTGGTAAAAGAAAATATTCAAGACTTTGGGGTAAGATGAGGAAAAGACAGCATCTGTTGACTAGTTGCTAAGTAAGTATAGGATCTTTCTGAGCTGTGTCAGGTTTGTAACAGAGTTTGTAACAGGTTTGCCCCAGGTCCATATCACGGCTAGGAGGGGCTGATCTCATTCTTAAGAGAACTGCTACTAAAATTGGCCCAAAATCCTGAAATAACTCAACCTTCTAATGTTGAGATTCAGTAAAGAAATAAAGGACACTGGCTGCTTATTCAGTCACTATCTAAACATTGACTCATGTAGCCTCAAAGCATTTTACATAATTATAAGTGATGCATGTATTACATGTGAAAGCAATCATTTCTAGAATGGAACACAGCAGCTGCTTAACACCAGGTATCATTGCTCAAAAAACACTTCCAGTAGCAAAAGCAAAAATTATCTTCTGCACTCCAAAAATTACATGGATTATTTGGGTGGGTAGCCACTGGATTTTTGCTTGGCAGCCCCAGAGTAAAAATTAAGTTGTCTGAAACCAGACACAAGAAAACAAAACTGATTCTCAAACAGAAACTGAGAACTTAATTAGTAATTATATAAGGGCTTTAATCATTAGCTGCATACCTCAGAAATCCAAAATAATATTGACAGTGGATTTTTGGGTTTGAAATTAGGGTTTAAACTTATTTTTCCCTCTGTTTCAAAAAATTAGCTACATAATAGATATATGAAATTCTTACTTAAGTATCTAGAAGAGTTGCTTTTTGGGCTTCTATGTGGCTTCTATATTAGGTATTCAAACTGACTGCTGATTTATCGTAATTTACTCCATTTATTTGGATTGTATGCTGTTATCTCAAGCAAGGGAACTAGCCTTGAAGATCTCATCTAAACAAAACCTTTTAAACTAACCATATTTTTGCTTTCTAAAATAATATTTTTTTCCTATGGAACTAGTTCTGTCAACTTGTCAATTATTCCAGCAGTTGAACTGTTGAATATTTCAGTGGTCTTTTAAAATACAAATGATGTAATAAGCAGTTAACTAAGCTTACTGCACTGGAAATTTTACCTACACATAGACTCCAGAACTGGATTTTGTTTTCCCCTGTTGAGCAAACATCCATTTATTTTTCAAGAAAAAGCAATCTGAACGCTGGATTATGAGTCAAAAACTATGTATTCATCTTTCATAGGCTTCCTATGGAGGCAAGAAGACCCTTATTTCAACTACTGTACCTTCAGGGAATAAGGTTTGAAAACCTTAATCCTGAACTCTGGCACATCTGCAATTTGTATAATATGTTTACTATCCTACCCACTGGATTAAAAGGATATTGGTGAAATTTTTTTCCATCAAGTTTTTACTTCAGAGGCTTCACTTCATGAATTGAAACTTGTCTTCCTCTCCTGAATATTATTAGAAAGGTGGGTTGTTTGGGTTTTTTTGTTTTTGTTTTTTTTTTCCCCCCTTTTTTTTTTCCCCCCCCTTAAAAAGAATGGATTTTATAGGATTTCTCCCTATCTGCTATTTGGCTTTTTCCTTCTTTTTTCCTAGGTTTGCAGTCACAATCTGTTCTTACTCTTTCTCATCCTTAATGGTGCTGGGGTGGGGTGGCAGGTGTTTGGTGGTTTTGTTTGTTTCCCCACAAGACGTTATCCTGGTTGAGAGTGTCTTCCTGCCTCTGCATCTCTATAACAACAAAATTGTACTGTGAAAAGACTTGTTTGCTTGTTTCAGTGTTTATTAACAGAATGCTGAAAAGTTTTATCTCATAAATTTAAATATTATTAAAACATTAGACACTAGTAGGTTCAGCGTAGCATGTAACATGCCATTCAGTGCTGCTAACTCACAGGCATTAACCACATAGCAGAAAAGTATTGACTTTAGTAGAAGGGAACCATAAAATGCTAATATTTTTATTTATTTATTTAATTTTAGCAGCACAAGATCCAGTCTTACAAACAGAGAAGGTTAACTCCTTGGTAAAAAAAAAAAAAAAAAA
>NW_008610912.1:25459-35774 GCF_000691845.1 Merops nubicus
CATCTACCTCACACACTCAGCCCCCAAAAAACAAAGCAAACAAACCCACAAGCTTGAAAGTATACAGTCAAAGGCCCACAAAATTAGCACAAAAAAATTTCTTACAGTTCAGCTGGAGAAGATAGCTGTTAACAACAAAAGATTGCACACAAGTGCTGAGTTGTTTTCCTTATAAACAACTTTTCCTTTAGCTTGTACATCCTTGCTTTTCACTAGAGTTATAGTTAGAGCTGGAAGCTGACAGAAAGTAAATATGGAAAGGAAACAGATCTCAGCTCTTTCACATTACATGATTAGGAACACTATCAACACCAAGTAGCCCTAATGTAATATTAGTGGGACTTGAGATGATATTTAGTGTTGTTATATTTCAAATGCACTATTTCAAGAAATGAACAAAAAATTAAAATAACAATATTCCTAGAACTCTAGTAAAATTTTTTGGTATGCACTTTATTTTTCCAGTCTTAATAAAAAAGGTTCTTGATTTAAAATAGTAGTTTTGCCTCATGATTTTATAGTTTTATATAAATTCCCATTTCCTTCTGTAAGTGGCTCCTAGTAGCAGCCCATGTTGAAAAGGTTCATTACAGAGATCCAAGTTTGTAAAAGTTAAACTGAGATAATCCTCTGTGTAATTTAGTTCCTTGTGCGTCTCCAAGGAAAAACAAACAAAAACCAGCAAAAATCGTATCACATCCACATGTATGGAAAAAAGAGCAGAGGAATATTACAGAAAGCTGTCATAAGACTCATCCTGACAAAAAATAATCTTAGCATCAAGAAAAGACCAATTGTTTCACCCGACATAATTCCAAGCAGATACCTCACCTTCCAAAACAGTATGAACAGTAAAACGACGTTATAGAGGGGTTAGATCCAGTTACTCCAAAGAAGCTGAAATTTTTCCCAGTCGCTAAAGGTCAAATGCTACTTGTGAGCATCAGTGACATGAAAAGAATGTGGATCCATTTCCCAAATATATACAGTTTTCTAATAAAATATATTGTATTTTCCAAACTGCTGGAGCAGATGGATGTTCCCTGAAGGAAGTGTAGCATGTGGAGACCCCACACAGGAGCAGGTTTATCTTGAAGGACTGCAGCCTGCAGGAAATTGAGCCCATGAAGGAGCAGGGGAAAACCATGAGGAGGAAGGAACAGCAGAGAGGAGCTATTATGGACTGACCACAGCCCCCGTTACTCATTCCCTGCACCATTCAGGTTGGGGGAAGAGGAACTGGAGATGAAGGAGTGAAGCTGATCCTGGGAAAAAAGGGATGGGGGAAGATGTTAGTTTATTTTTTGTTTGCTTCTCACTATCCAGTTCTATTTTAATTGACAATAAATTAAATTAATTTTCCCTGTTTGGTCTATTTTGGTCATGATAATAATTTCCAGGTGACCAAACTGGTAAAATTGGTAAATGACCTCCCTGTCTCTACCTCAATCTGAGGTTTTTCGCTTCTTTATTTTCTTCCTCTGCCCTGTTGAGGAACAATGACTGAACAGCTGGGTAGGCATTTGGCAGCCAGCCATGGTCAACCCACCACAGGACCACAGCTGGTCAGAAAGTATTATTACGGACCAACTTTAATTACATTATTATTTTCTAAAATAGACTATTTCTGCAAGCTTTGATTATATCTTTCACTAGGTTAGATCACTCCCCTGGCTGTATGCAAGTTGGAGCTTTATAAGCCTGACTTTCTTCCTTGTTTCCACAATCTGGGACTTTGTATACTTCTTAAAAGACATGCAGAAGATTGATATCTAAGAGAGAATAGCAGTTCAACAGAATTATTGAATCATAAGCTAGATTCAATAAAATGACAATCTCATTTAGTTGCAGTATTCATTTCAAATTTTTCATTTATAAAGGCAGAAGGAAATCTGCCAATTTATGTGATGAAGACTTAATGTAGCACTTCTATAAAACTGCAGTTTATAAAGTTAGCTACATAAATCATTAATGCTGGAAATCTGCTGAAATATCATATGGAAAACTGTCAGTACCTTTAAAGGTCTTCATTGTGTACTCCAAGCCATGACAATACCAAATTGGATGGGATATAATTTTTCTTCAGTGCCATCAAAATGAAGCCTGACAACACCAGCCATATATTCTACAGGTGCAGGCTGTTCACAGCAGTGTGCATTAAGGAAGTAATTAAGGCAATGTCTCATAGCCCTGGGTTGCCAAAGCAGAGAAGCAGGGTACAAAGCCAATAGCTCTTGAAATATGGTTGCTGTACTATCGAAATAGAACAAAGCCAAATCCTAAAATGTGTTCATACTTCCTCATAGCAAGCAACAGAAACCAGAGTGAAAGAAGAAAGAAAAAAGAAATCAGGAAATTCTCAAAAACCAACAGAATAAAGGTTTGAGTCCTCAAATTCCATGAAGCTCCAAGTCCTATGGGCCACAACAATCCTTATGCAGCTATGTTGAGTTCTCAGGGAGACGAATATATTACCAGACTCCTACCAGGCAAAATTGTGGGTGGTACTCATCAGAATATGTCCATTCAACTTCTTTTCTTGCTTCCTTTCTGCTGTGATATTAATTCATAGAATCATAGAATGTCTGGGCTGGAAGGGACCTCCAAAGGTGATCTAGTCCAATCCCCTCACTATAAGCAGGGACATCTCCAACTAGATCAAGCTACTCAGAGCTTCATCCAGCCTGATCTTGAATGTCCCCAGGGATGGGGCCTCCACCACCTGTCTGGGCAACCTATTCCAGTGCTCTGTCACTCTCATATTGAAGGACTTTTTCCCAATGTCTAACCTAAATCTCCCCTTTCCTAGCTTAAAGCCACTACCCCTCGTCCTGTCACTACAAACCCTTGTGAATAGTCTCTCCCCTGCTTTCTTGTAGGCCCCTTTCAGGTACTGGAAGGTTCCTATAAGGTCCCTCCAGAGCCTCTTCTTCCCCAGGCTGAACAACCCCAACTCCCTCAGCCTGTCCTCATAGGAGAGGGGCTCCAGCCCTCTGATCATTTTTGTGGCTCTCCACTGAACGCGTTCCAACAGCTCCTCGTCCTTCTTGTGCTGGGGGCTCCAGAGCTGGACACAGCACTCCAGGTGAGGTCTCACCAGGGCAGAGTAGACCGGCAGGGTACAATTCCCTTGGTTTTGTTTTGTTTTTCTTTTCTCCAAATATACTATGCTTAAATACTAATAATGTTGTGCAATGCAGGAAATGCATGACAAAGTATACAAAATGGAGTCAAGAACAATCCTAAAAATACAGAATTCAACAGAGAAAAGTGTGTAGGAACTCCTAAATTATCATAAAGGCAATGAAACTTAACACACTGAAAGTATTCAGGAGGTAATTTATTCAATGAACACTTAGATAACTAGGTAGAGACAAAAAGTAAATTCTTTGGGAGTACTTTCCAAGTAACCAAAGCTTGGATACTCAAACTGTTCCTAAATGTTGACACTTGGTATATGATATAATATCTACACTACTTGGTCTAAGTACATTCTCTCCCGCCAAAGATAAACCACTTTTCTTTTTCACACAGCTTTGATTTTCCTCTTCAGCCACTCTGCCAATAGCTATCCATTTTCAATAACCCTTGAGGCAATCATGAGCAAGCTATGGCAATTTTTAGTTTTCACTCAATGATCTCCAGTGATATAAATATTAATTTGATTTTTCTTTCTTTCAGCTCAGTGTTTGTAAGGAAGTGTCTATTTTTCTTTCAACCACTAATTAATCTAAAAAAAAAGCCCTCACTTCTTAGCCATGACAGAACATTTTTTTTAAACATAAGAGGCAACATTTAATTTCATTTTCATTTCATTAAATTCAGGGCACTATACTGACTACTGGTATGCTGTCCCAGTAGTGGCTGACTCTTTCAAAGAACTCAGATTTTTGCATCATGTCTTTCTGTTACAGCAGCTATGTTGACTCTTAGGTAGTATTACTCACCCTTATTGTCATCTTCTTAAGTTCTCAGCTGGCACTGTAAAGAGCTCTGTCTACTTTCTCACAAGCTTCTCCCAGTGTCTCACTCTCAACCTGTCTATTTTCTTTTACTCCAGCTTTTCTGTGAGGCTGCTACCAGCCTCATGGATGAGCTCCTAGATGTTTGTCTTCCCAACATCTACAAGAGGGCCTTCTACTTTTACTATTTGGTTCTGCAGAATTCACTCTAGAGATGCTGTCTTCACTTCTATATTTTATCACAAAAGAATTCAAGAAATAATACTTATATTTTAAGTAATAATAGCAGTAATATTTTACATCAGAAATTGTTACTGTTTAAGAGGTGTTATGTGTGAGTTACATGATGAAGTCTTGTCATGTCTAAGAGCTGCAGGGAGCTTCATACAAGCTTAGAACTACAAGCATGAGAATCCTATGGGCAGCTCTGGTTATGAGGTGACACAGCAATAGCTGTTACCTGGTACCAGGTCTTGATTGTAATGTGAAACAGTTCTGACATGGGAGCTGTCTCCACGGCCATCGTCTCCGATATAGACACCAGGGCAGCTGTCATTGGGTACCACCTCTTCCCAGGTGACTCCATGACTGAAGCTCTACTGGTCCCATCCCATGATGAAAGCAACAGCAGGCTGCTCCACCAGCACTCTAACCTCCCCCTCTCATTCCTTGTGGCAAGAGAGAGCATGGGCTGACATTTCATCTTGGGAGAGGAAACAGAGCTGCAGGTTCCAGGGCAATAGCTGGAGGAAATGCTAAAGACTAGAGTATTGTGCTCAGTTTTGTTCCTGGGGCAGGAAAGGGTAATGAGGAATTAGGCAGAAGGTAGGCTCACAAAGTTAGAGGAGGAAAAGTGATGGAAAAGAAACGCAGTGGCCTGAGAAAAAAAGCAGATATAGGAAGGAGGCAGAAGAAATAGAAGAAGGAGAAATGATTAAATATTTACATTTAAATAACTGTTTCTAAAGGAATTTTCCAAGCAAAATTTTAGTTATTTTTGACATTCAGAAGATATTGTATCTAAAAACTTTCAAACATGTTCGGATTCATTGGATTTCTCCAGTTTATGAAGACCTTGTTGTTGCCTGAAAGAAGGATTTCATGTGATCCAAGATATTTAAATAAAAAATATTCTTATTGTCTTTAATTTTGAAAACACTCAAAATAATAGAGGACAATATGTGGTTTAGACCCATTAATAGAAAGCATTTTAATTATTACAATAATCTGGTTTTATAACAGACCATTTCTTTTCATCTACGGCTTTCTGTGGTGTTCTTTTCTTATTTTCTTTATAAACTAACTTTTTTTTTTTAAAGTGTTTAGCTAGTAAATGTCCTCCTAAGAGCTGTACTTACTTTTTATTCTGAGGTAGGCTGTTATCTTGTATTCATAAATATGCATAAGGATATGTGCAATTACCAGAACTATTAGCACTGAATCTATTTTATGCCTCTGTGAAAACTGGTAGAAAATAACATTGATTTTGTTTCATTATAAGTACAGTTGCATATAATTATCTCTATATTCATCTTGAAATACTCATCAATACACATTGCATATTCCACAGTTACAACAATATACGCTTCTGACTATTGTAGCCTCTGGATTTATGTCAGAACAGAAGATATTAATTGATTCACACCACAGAAGCAATTTGGAATTGATGCTCATCAGATTTCTAGTGCACTACAGTTCTCAACTGTCATTAGTGGAAAAAGAGAACTCAGGTGTGATAAATGCTCACAGAAGTTTCTACATGAAAGATAAAGATATAATTGTATGTGCTGCATTCTGCAACAAGCTCCTGCTTATCCATACAAGACATATTGCACTGATATTTTCAAACTATAATTTTCCTACTACTTGCACATCAGTTTTGCATCAGCCTAGCCTAGCTAAATAGTGGTGATGCACCGAATTTGTTCTTAGTTCAGCATCAAACTAAGCTTATTTTCTGATTTCCGTTCAAGGTTAGTGCCTTCGCAGTGAGTGATCTAAGTACCTAAGTTTAGTATTTTGTTCAATTCCTGTTATGAGTACACTGCTGTTCCCAAAATTCTGTTGTAGAATAAAACAGAGAATAAAATTTCCATGCCAGATGTTTTTTTTCATCTTCCTGATCAACACTTAGATCTATTCCAGGTAACTTTGCTAGAGCTCTGTCTGAAGTGAAAAAGGCTACAGTTGAACTGTCAGACAACTTTCAGTTATTCTTAGCCTTAAAAGAAATATATGGACTTGTCAGCTGCTACTTTGGTTTAGGCAAAACAACTAATTACAGGTAGAAATAATTTTAAAAGTAGGTTAGATGATCTCAAGGGCTTTGCAGTTTCTTTGGGTTTGTTAATGTAGTTCAGAAGAGGGAAGGATACTTTCCTTTCCCTGTGCATATACTCTTAAGCACAGTAACCAAAATAAACTAGATTTTCATGTTTCTTAATGTTCCCAAGGCCTAGAATATTCATCAGACTTTATTAAGAGCTATCTAGAACTCTGCTATCTTGCTATAGTACTTGGGTGGATTAGTGGTTTTCTTTATCCATTATCAGAAGCAGTGTTGTTATTCCTTTTCACTTCCCTGCATATTTATGCAGCTGTTCACAGAAACCAAGGTCACAGGGTGGCATATAATATGTTGCAATTTGATTATTCTAAAGTTGCTGTTGTTATGTCACTGAAATGCATTGCCCTTTTTTCTTCCTGTTGCAAGTGATGTGCCACGCAACAGATTCCTGTCTAGATTCGAAACAGTAACAAGATTTGACAATTTTTGTGAGGCTTTTTCTGCTCAGCAATTGTGTTCACATTGGAAAATGGGGCAACTTAAATAGATGAGATAATGACAGTTCTTTGCCCCGTCATAGCCAAAATACCAACTATGCTGATTAAATTAAGCCCATTGTTAAAAATAGAACACTTTGACTGTATTAAAAGAGATGGCAGCCACTCAAAACATTTCTGGAGTCAACTGTATAGAATTCAGATTCTGGAAAGTCCCAGCACCATTATCCTGAGGTTTAAGATATCAGGCTTTTCCAGTAATAGTATTTTCTGGTAATTGCTTGTAGGGAACAGCAACATCCTGAAGTTGACCTTTGTCAGAACTGTGAAGGACAACATATCTGCTTAATAAATCCCAAAGGTGGGCACCGTCATTTTATGAAGTCCATCTAGGATAAGGTAAAGGCCTGAGGTTATAACAAAGGCACCTTAATAGCTGTATATGTGAATCACACAGTCCACTTGCCACAGTCATAAAGGCATAATTGAAAGACATATTACTATCATCATCCTCTTCCAAATCATAAAATGTTCCTAATTTATAATTATTTTAAATGAGGCAGTTTAGGTATAGAAAAGCCTAACAGTCATGCAGCTGAAGAGCTTTTCAGTTTTGTTGTGTGCCACAGATCTGGTGGTTACTGTGCTGTGTTCCTGTGTAGAAATCTGGAGAGTGTGTTTCATCTGAGGTTTGTGAAATAACAACTAATTCAGCAATAAGGTTTAAAATCACTTCTTAGTATCTTGTTTGAATAAATGTACGGCTGAGTTTAATATTTCTGTTCACTTTTGTAAAGAAGTCAGAGTTGGCAAATAGCCTGTTGAAAACGGGCAGATTTTTGTACTATTTATCACTGACATAACACATCTGCATTTTGTGATTTATATGAGTAATCAGGTGCAGGATCATACTGACCCAAGAAAGAAAAGATGCATTTCTTTCCACTGATGAAATGTCAGCAGAACTAGCCTTTTGTGCCACAGGGTATTTTAAACTCTATCTGTATGGGGTTTATACACTGGAGGAATTAGTCATGCACATGTAACTCCACTGCTATTGATGTTTTTTTATTATACAGTTGACCATAGCACAGTGTTATTAGTATCAAATAAAGCAGATATTTAGGTGTTATTGAGATGGTGTGATGATTCCCCAGGAACATTCTGCATGTCTGCTCTCATACTCTGAGCTCCTGTGTCTGGAAGAAAAGCTGCCATCAACCTTCATTTCTCTCCTTTCACCTCTTTAATATAGTTTTGGTTCTTACTTTTTCTTTTTTTTTCCTTTTTTTACTTTTTTTTTTCTCCAGCTTTGGGAGCATATCAACAATTCTGTGTTAGTGAAGATGCTAAAAAGTGAAGCATAAGGGATAAATCTCACCTTTTGTATTGCCATCAGCACATCAGTGAAAACTTCAGGAGCTAGAATGGGATCCATCAAAACAAGGTGATTATAATCCCCTAACGTAGGCATGTATACCAGAGTTAGACACTTCTGTTTTCCTCAGCAGATAAAAACTAATACTAATAAGGTGTGATTCCTTACACTTCTAGGTAGATATTCTTAATATAAGAATTATGCTCTAAATTTTTTTCTTCCTTGAGTATGAGGAATTCTGACATGGCAGATGCTGCATTGTAAATATCTAAACTATCTTTTTAAAGAAAATAAATTTCTCTACGATCAGGTCCTCTATCCTGGAAACTAGTTCAATAGGTCTTATTTTATTAGATAGGCTGTATATTCCCTGCAATTCTCTTGGATTCACTGAAGCTGCAATAATTAATGCAATCTGTTAAGCACAGTCTTCATCCATAAGTGCTCATACAAGCTTTGGAAGAATTACTCTAGATATACATGACTTTACAGTGTGAGCAAGAATAGCAAGACGGGGTCATATTTAAGGAAGTAGCTTGTTCTATGAAGTAGTACTTCTATGCACTAGTACTTCATTCAGGTGAACTTGACAGTACAAGTATGTATCACTTTTTTAATTGTCACCATGAATATCCACCCTAATTTAAAATTAGACAAGATGCAAAATTTTAAAAAAATTGTTTCTTTTCCACCTTCACATGGCTAAGCAATCATTAAACACTGGGATCAGCATACAATGACTTCTGGTTTCTAAATAAAAAATACTTAAGGTTCTTTTTAAATACTGGGGAGGTATTTTTTTTGACCTGGTGTTGTACCACTGTATAATTACTTCCATTAAGAAACAAATTAGAACAGCAAAGAGCACAAAACCTGGAAACCCAAATTTAACTACTAAATAATGAATGCCAACTCTTAATTTACAGTTAACAAACTAAACTCCCCCAATCCACATATTAATATTTCATATAAACTTTGAAGACATTACAGAAACATTGAGAATGCATAAAATGTACAGCTAGCTAGTCATATCAAAGCTATTTCATGTATACATAAATCAGTCTAGAAGCCTGTGTATGAGGCACAGGGAACATTTTTGGTATTTTGAACATGTGTTTAGTTACTGCTCTGGGATTAATTTAGTTTAAAAAATGTAAAGAGGTTTTTCACAGTGCTGCAGAAGCAACAGAACAATTAAGTTTTCCAGACTTTCATTTTTACACATAAGGAAGTAGGGAGCATGCTCTTCTATTGAGGTATATGACTAAGTCTGAAATGTCTTTTACCAGCTATTCCACTGACATAGTTTTCTTAAGACTTAGTTTTCAGAAGACGTGAAAAAATAGATGTTTGTTTGCTCTAGCTGGATATTAGTATATTTTTGGAAAATGAAGTGATTTCCAGAGAAGTGGAGATCAAGGTGAATGACAGGAACAAAGATGTCTTTCTGGGTGGAGATGCAAGAAGCAAAAGAAAACCAGGATAAGAACTGTTTTTGACTAAACAGCATGTGTTGAGACAAACTTAATGAAGAAAAGGAAAAATGAGACCATGGTGATCAACTCACATGTCCTTCCAAGGAGAGCATGTATAAGTGGACAATAACCTTCTGTTACAATCATAGAATCATAGAATCATTTAGGTTGGAAGGGACCTCCAAGATCATCAAGTCCAACCACCGAGCCACCAGGGCTCCAAAGTCCTCTGCCAAAACAGATCAGAATCTGTCAGGGTTGGAAGGGACCACAAGGATCACCCAGTTCCAACCCCTCTGCCATGAGCAGGGACACCTCCCACTAGATCAGGCTGCCCAGAGCCTCATCCAGCCTGGCCTTGAAGACGCCCAGGGATGGGGCCTCAACCACCACCCTGGGCAACCCATGCCAGGGTCTCACCACTCTCATGGGGAAGAACTTCTTCCTCACATCCAGCCTGAATCTGCCCACTTTCAGCTTTGCTCCATTCCCTCTAGTTCTGTTGTTACTTGAGATCCTAAAAAGTCCCTCCCCAGCTTTCTTGTAGGCCCCCCTAAGATACTGGAAGGCCACAATAAGGTCCCTTCTCCTCTCCAGACTGAACAGCCCCAACTCTCTCAGTCTTTCCTCATAGGAGAGCTGCTCCAGCCCTCGGATCATTCTCGTGGCCCTTCTCTGGACGCGCACCTGCAGGTCCACAACCCTCTTGTAATGGG
>NW_008610913.1:0-24144 GCF_000691845.1 Merops nubicus
CCTGGAAGGAGGTTGTAGCCAGGTGGGAGCGGTCTCGTCTCCCAGGTAACTAGTGAAACAGCCTCAAGTTGGAACCAGGGAGGGCTTAGACTGGACATTAAGAAACATTTCCTTCACCGGAGGGGTTGTCAAGCCTTGGAACAGGCTGTGCAGGGAAGTGGTGGAGTCACCATCGCTGGAGGTACAAAGCTGTGTGGGTGTGGTGCTTAGGGACATGGTTTTGTGGTGGAGTTGGCACTGCTGGGTTAACGTGTTGGACTCGACGATCTCTGAAGGTCTTTTCTAACCTAAACGTTTCTATGGCTTAGCCCCTCATCAGGGGATTGCCCCAAGGGAGAAGAGGTGACAGGAGAAAGGTGCAGACCTCAGCTCCCTCGGGAAGGGAACAGTGGAAATCATGTTTTGTATTACCTGGCCAGTGTCCTCTCCCTCCTACAACAAGCAAAGAATCAAGAGCTGTTCAGGACGGGTGTGAGGCATTGTTGGACCAGCTGAAATACGAGGACAGGACAGAAAGGAAAGGACATTTCTACAACATGGAAAGGTGGGCTGAGAACAGGGAAAGTGTGAAGAGAGCAGGGTAGACAGCTGAGTCCTGCCTCATACAGGAGACTCCCTTTGTGCGGGAAAGGATGGGATGATTCTGAGAGTGTGGTGGAGAGGCAGAGCCTCAATAAGAGTTGAAGGATGAAGTATGTGCACTTCACAGAGGTATCTTTATCCCTGAGCAGACTGGAGGTTAACCTGAAAAAAAGTGAAGACACTGATGTATGTAGTCAGGATGGATTATGGAGTTTCTGAAAGTAAGTACAGCTGACTGTTAACACTGCAGAAGAAAACTTTCTCCTTTTATTTTCCCCTTCCTCTCCACTGCAGCTCTGTGCTGCCTCAGCCAGAAGCAAAAATCCATAAAACCTTTGTGTGCAGACAACTCCTAGGTTTAACTCTTTGCTCCAAACCTGTTTTCTTTCATCCAGAACAAAAAGTTTGCCTTTGTTTTTTAACCTCAGAAGCAGCTAACCATCCACTCTCACAAAGCCAGGTGTGATCTTTGGCAAAGGCAAAAGAATTAATGTCTCTTGTGCCTCTGTTGAGTTACTGTGGACAGCATGAGAATCTTGCCTGCCTTCTGGGTTTGAAATTTACTCATTCTTTCCAATCTGGAAGTTTCCAGGTCCCAGTACATAAGCTTTGCTTAAGTCTTTCAAGTTTTATTGTTCAATGTTACCAAGGGCCAGTTCCATGAGCACTTTAAATTCATGCAGGTTTTCTTTGGGTGACCTAGTTATGTATTTAATCTTAACTGGATCTGGAGCTGCTGTTTCAATCCTGTTCACAACACAAACAACAGGAAGGTCCTGTCCTGTGTGTAGTTCTCCCAAGTGCTACAATAATATCCATGTATTATTAAAAACAGTAAATTAATGAAGCAGACCAGGCAAAATACTTCTCTCTTGCAGAGGAGACCAATATAGTGAAAGAGACATAAGAGGTGAGTAACCACAACAACCTAAAGGGAACAAGAAAATGTAATTACATAAACAGGAGCAAAACCATCAGAGATGGAGCAGGGAACTCTTGTGTACCTAAGGAAATGGTTATGAAGGATAGACTGGCTCACAGTGTTGGGAGCTGCACCAAGGTCAAAGAGAACAAGCAGGCAAAAAGGGCTTTTATTAGCAAAAGAAAGACTATTAACCTGACAATAAAAAGCTATTTCTGTGTTATCTCACAGGTAATTTACTGACACACAGTAAAAGATGTTGTTTGAGCTTACTGTGGAGTCACTGGGAAAAGATCTTCATTGTAGAGAGACAGTTGGCAGGAGCAGGCATTTTAGAGACACGCTCCAGATTCTGGCAGAGTAACAGGAATATGGATGGAATAAATACTGTGGGATGCAGTCCTGGCAGAGGAGACCACACTAAATGAAAAGGGCAAGGAAAGATATTTTGAGAAAGCCTAGTGATGTAATGGGCTAAGAGGATGGCAAAGAATAAGAAGAGGGAAAGAACAGCTGGGGCTGTCAAACCAAAGGAAGGCAACACAATAGTTGTGGATTTGCACTGGATGGTGCCCGTGCAGCTTGGAGCAGGGTTTGCTTCTCTCTCTCATTTCACAAAGACAGATCTAATTGTCTATTGAAACACAGAACAGTTTCCACTCTGAACAGAGTGTTGTCTTCAGCACAAGCTTGAACTGATCAGGGAACAAACAAGCTGACTTACCAGATTTTCCTGTCTAAATATTATGAGCCCAACTCAGCTTGAAGTAAGCAAGCATGCTAAAAAATGCCTTAGCAAGAACTAAAGTTGGTTAATGCATCTTGGAACAATTGTCACTACCCAAAACACACTTCTTCCTCTATAATATTATGTGAGCAGATAGTTTTACCCATTTCCTTCAAAACACCATCTAGGAAGCTGAAATAGGGTCAAAATATATCCCTTTCTGGGTTTATTTACTAACAACATAGGTAAAAGATTTGTATTCCAGGCTTAGCTGCCATGGGTGTTCCCTGAAGGGTTAATCTGGAACCACTGAGGTATTGAATTCCTGTTTCATGTCCTTTGAACTGTCCAGGCTACTGAGAAGGGAGGATAAGTCCTTTGGGAACACTGAGTGAAGTCCTTGTTTTGGAAGGATTCTGATGTTTTTCATGCAGCCATAGGGGCACATGAGAATTCTGCAGCTCTCTGCCATTGCTTTGGATCTTAGGGAGTTTTGGAGCAGCAGGCCAAAGCAGGCAGCTGCCTGGTTTTCCCAAAGTGTTGTGCAAGCCATACCAGAAAGCCTTGGCTCTAGAAAAGCAAAAAAAGTAAAGCCCCTTGGTTTTTCCTTCCATACAGGGATGAATCAGCAGGCTCCTTCTCTCCAGCCAAGTGACATTTGCTTCTGTTATGCTCAGGATGCAACTAATGAGCCACCAGCAGCACTGAGTCAGCAAGAGTTGCTCTCTTAGCAGGGTCAGCAAGAAGAGTTCATCGAGGAATGTGACCAGCTTGAGCAGCTTTGTAGTGTATAACTGCCTTGTCTCTTCCCTAACTCAATAGATAACAAGGATTTGAATGTGGGGAAGTGGGTGATCTAAGGAAAGGAAGTAGTCTCCTATGCAGCCCAATTATCACATTGGTTTTTTCTCTCCATGACAACATATCTGGAAAATTTTAATCCTTAGGTAAAAGCTATAGGGATGACATGAATTTTAGAACAAGCAGCAGTCCCACCCTAATCTGAGGGGCCTGTACTGTCGTTCATAGAGCAGAAATCTGTGATGTCAGCACCAGTAGGCATGATGGCAATATTTATTTCTCCATGAGGGTGTTACCTTTTCATTCGTTTGGTGCTTCTCTGGCAGATATCTTGCCTGTATTCAGTTACAGCATCCAAGCTCTTGTGGCATACCATAGTAACAGAGCTGAGGAAAAATAAAGATTCTCTAAGATGAAACAAAAACCTTGTGTGTTTTTGGTTTTGCAGGAGATCCAGCTGTGGGGAAGAGTGCTCTAGCCCAGATGTTCCGCAGTGATGGGGCTCATTATCAGAAGAACTACACACTGGTAAGCCACCAACGGGCTCAAACTGCTATCCAACACTTTTCTAAATTGGCATGAGAAAACTATGGTCTAGAATAAAACAAATAATATCATTTTAAGTTGTGTCATTCAGGGTGGGGCCTTATAGGATGATTTCTTTCTCATATACCCTTGATTCCAAAGAGAAACCATTTAAAATTCTGTAAATCTTTACGTGGGTGCTGATTTTGAAACTTAATGCTGAGCAATTTAGTTGATTTTGTAATTTTCCTGCCGAACCAATGTTTTCACAAGGTTTAGTGGTGTTCGAGAGCTTCCCCCTTTAGGGAGTGCTCCATGAAAAAGCACTGCTGAAGGAGAGAGCTTTTAATTCCAGCTATTAAATGTGCATGTGGACAGTGCACTTATCACTATGCAAACATGAAGATGTGCTGCATAGCCCCAAGATAATTATAATCTACAGAAACTGTTCCCAGATGAAGAGGATACAGTTTGCAGTCTTGCAGTGTGAGAATCAATGATGATGACTAATCAGGAGGAGGATAAAAATAAAAGTAAATATAAGTAAAATAAAAAAAAAAGGGGAAATATGAGCGTGGAGGAAAAAAAAGCCCCTAAAATATGTTTATTCATTGAAATGAAGATGGAAACCAGAAGTTAAGGATAGAAATAGAACAAACAAACAAGCTACAAAGCAGAATGAGATTAAAGGTGGAAGAGGCACAAATAACCTCAGTCCCATATGTTAGCTGATCACATGGCTGGCGCAAGACGTTCTGAGTAGCAGTGTGATTGTGAACACAGCCCTGCAGATTTCAGCTAGTACCCTGACTTGTATCAGAAGCAAACCTCTGGACCTTGGTTATTCTCTGTCCTTTTTCCCCCATCAGAACAAATCTATGTGGCTTTGACAGTTAGGTGGGAGCATGACACCAGAGCTAGGAGGAGTTCCCAGCAGTCTGTTTGATGGGACTGTAATGATCACAAGAATCGCCTCAATCCAATGCATCGTTGGTGTGCAGTCAGACAGGCTCTTAAAAACTCTTCTGATCCTTGTTTTCCTGATTTGTCTTGACAGACAACGGGCATAGAACTGTTGGTGAAGGCTGTATCAGTTCCAGAGACGAGTGATAGTGTGGTGAGGTTGTTTTTTGGTTTGTTTTGTTGGGGTTTTTTTTGTGACATAAATTGGGTCAGAAAGAGACATCCAGAGCTCAAACCTCACTTCAGTCTCATTCTTGTGGAAGATGGCTCTGCATGTTCATAGGGCCATTAAGTTGCATTAAGGAAATGGGGCTGATCATGTATGATTGCTGATATGCCAGGGTTAGTTTAATCTTAAAAATAAAAGTTTTACATACTTTTATCCAACATGACATCTTAAACCAAATCCATTGCCAGCTTTGTAAGGATTCTGTTCTGTCATTTAGGGCACACGAGTTTAGTTCATGTTTCTTAGAATTACAGAAGCTGAAACTTAGCTGTTATTTTTCCTTAGTGCCCTATACTCTCACTAGTGGAATGTGGACCACGTGTATAATTTTGTATAAATAGTGCAATTTACTGTCCCAGTTCACATATTTTGTTTTCAGCAGGGGTGGAAACCAGCTTTAGGGCCTTGGAGGTAACCATTTTATTGGTTATACATGAAAAATAGCTATTTCTTTTCTCATACTACCTGAACTGAAATCTTCTCAGTGTGGGGAACTTGTCCTTTAGGGACATGACACTTCTGTACTGAACAAAATGCAGGAGTTACAAGTTCCAGTATTTAGTTTCAGAACCTTTCCCTAAAGCATTTTTCCTGGCAAGAGCTTTTTTTCTGCTTCCGCTTTCAGGAATTCTTCATTTTTGACTCTGCAGGAAAAGATCTATTTTCTGAAATGATGGAGAAACTGGTAAGTCTTATGTAACAGTCCTCTTCTTCCAAAGAAGTGCTTTTGCTTTGAAGATCTGAACTCCCCAGTCTCTGGCAGATGTAGCAAACTTTGTCTTTAGTGTAAATGGGAGCAATTATCTCAGTTGCCAATGCATCCTGTTCTACCTCTCTAAAACTTTTAAAAGTCCTAGAAGAAATACTTTCCAGAGGAAGGCAGGCATATAGTCCTTCAGTTTTCATACAAAAGAAATAGAGATGTTTAACTGAAATTCGCTAATTCGAAATGTGCTGCTGGTTCAAGTTATTTTTTATTTCTTAGAAGAACATCTATCTTGCTGCTACTCCAGGAGTGGGTTTTATTGCATTAAGGGGATGTGTTTCATCCAGCTGGACTCGTTCTTGTCCTTGAGCATAATACTGCCCTTGATTTTTTTTTTTCCTTCATACATTTGTGTCCTTACCCATACAGTTCTCAATCGTATTATCTCATTTTGAAATGTGGAATCAATTAGTGGGTGTGAGGTTTCATAAGATGGTGAAGTCAACCTAGTGGTTCTGCTCTACAAGAGGCGATTCCATTTTGCCCTTGCACTAGGTCTTGTTTGCAAAGGACTCTTCTAGAAGCTGGCTCAGCTTGTCAAACTGGAAGAAAACTTTCTGCTTTTTTTCTCTAGGATTAATTTTGAGCTGATTCAGCATGAAGAATCAGCTTTTCCAGGGATGAGATGAGTGCCAGAGCTGACACAAGTAAAGGAGCAGAACGGTGCAGGCAGGAATGGGGGATGAGAGCAAGCCCACCTCTCCCACTGCCAGCTGTCCATGTGGGCAGCTCAACTGAAACGTGAAGCCTCAGCCAGGGCATAGGATTCCTATATGTTAGGCTTTTTATTTTTGTCTCAGCATCTGTGTTTGCCCTGTTTACAGACTGGTTGTTGACCACGTCAGTTTCATTAGAGCTGACAATGTTCCTTTCTTGCTGTGCAGTGGGAGCAGCCCAACGTCCTGTGCCTCGTCTACGATGTCACTAATGAGGAATCTTTCAACAACTGTGCCAAGTGGCTGGAGAAGCTGAGGGCTCAAGCAGTTGGACTGCACATCCCAGGTAAGAAATGGGTGAGGTTCTTCTTCCCTGCTCGCCTTTGTAGGACAGCAGTTGTTCCCATTGAGGTGTGCCATAGAGCATTTATTTTACACCAGCGACAGGCATGGTTTCCTCCAACTCATTTGCTTTTATCACAAAGCAATTAAGACATGCATATATTTCCTTTATGGAACCTTTTCTAAGTAGTTGTAGACTGTTCTTCACATGTCTAACTTTTTCAGCTACTTTACAAATGTTCCAGCATTTATTGCTAACAAGTCAGCATTTCTAGGTGGTTGTTTTTTCCTTTGATTCTTTTTTTTTTTCCTGTAGGTGTCTTAGTTGGGAATAAAACAGACCTGGTTGGTCGTCGAGTTGTGGAACAGAAACAAGCACAGGAGTGGGCTGAGAAACATGGCCTGGAATACTGTGAGATGTCAGTGGTGAGTATCTGCTCCTTTCACCATCTGCGGAAGTGGCTGCTTGTAAAGTCATCTTCTCTTTCAGGTAAAGAAAGATAATTGGGGGGTCTCTTCCACTTGTTTGTCATTTAATTTTAATCTGTCTTCTGTGAAGCAGGTAGAGCAGCAATAGTGAAATGCTTATTCCATGTATTATTCACAACTGTCTTATTTCTTTGCAGAAGGAGATGCAAAATTTTGAGGCCCCTTTCCACATTCTGGCAAAGTCATTCCAGCAACTGTACAAAGAGAAAGTGGAAACTTTTCGCTCACTAGCTTGAGGGCTGTGACTGGCATGATTTATTTATCCTCTGAGCTTCTCCTAGTGCCCAGAATCCTGCAGGATGGAATACAGAGAGAAGAAAAAAAGATGAGTTACTTGCTTTTTCATGGTCATCTTCTGGTAATTCAAAATAAACTAGAAATATGCAAGTGGAAAGACACTCTTGTGAAGTTGCTACCTCAGCATTCCTTTCATGTCCTCTGACTTGGTTCTCTGCTCACTGGAAGTCTGCTGGGTTGGAGGAGGTGGGGAGTAGAAGGGAAGGGCAGAATGGAAATTGCCAGCTCTTTGCTTTGATATTGTCTTGTCTCTTATCTGAACAGACTTCCTGCTGCTACAAGAAAGGATTTAGAGGTTTGGAGAAGGAGAGAGGAAGCTGACAGGATGTTTTTCAACATAAGCAACTCAACCTTGATAGATGTGTTGCAAAACAAGACTGATTTGTCCCCGCCACTTGAAAAACATCTTCAGTAGGAGGCCTGTGCCCTAAAATAAGCATATGGATACTGAGATGTGTGGGGACTGAGCTGGATTTAGGTGTGTTTCTAGCAGTGCCCAGAGTTTGATGCCTGCTTTAACAGTGTTATCCTTACCGATGGTAGGGCTGATAATGCTGGTGACTAATATGTGTTTCTGACTTCTAGCATCTGATTCTTTTCTTCAGCGTGGCTCCCTTGCACTGCCTGGTAGGAGCTGTCTTGCATCTGTCCGGCTGTCACTTGGTAATGCAGTGCCCTCTGCTGGTCCCAGGTCACTACATTTCTCAAGAAGCTCCCTCATGAAGCCAGCAGGACTTCCCAACAGCCACATCCAAACTGGCTCATCTGCAAAATGGGGTCAGATAGCAAGAATACCTTTTTTTATTCTAAAGAAGAGTCCAAAATTTTAAACAAATTATCTTTTCGTCTTCATGTCATTGTCAGTTTGTGTGGGTTTGTGTTATTGTTGCTTTTTGTTAGGTGAACTTGGAACCACTGGGTTCTCATTAGGGTCACTTCTCAATCCTTTACTAGAAACAGAGTCCTCTTTGTGATTGAACTTTCCTTGCTTGTCCCTGGAGTTCTGGTTAAAGCCCAAGATTCTGATGTTGCTAGCAGAAAAAGGACTAAGGAAAGGACAGAGAGCATGACTAAGTCACTCTGGCCCAGCTGTGTCTGGCTGAAAGTTTTGTGTCAGGAGGGTTCAAAGCCTAGAGAGAACTGCTCTTGTGGGTGGGGTACTGATGTGTGAGGGATTGTATGCTGATGCAGCATGTGAAAGCCTCTGTGGTAGGGTGCTGCCTTGTAACTCAGCCTGACACCAAGAAGTTCAGAGCTGTAACCTTTCTGTTTCCCTAGATTATGCTGGCTTCCCTTGGGCAAGGGAAGCTGGATTTTGTAGAGAGTAAGCACCGAGTGATTTTTCAGGCAGGTGTTTCAGGAATCTGTGTTTCAAGACTTTTATATGTGTGTTCTATAACCATTTTTATGCCCAGTGCTAGGAAAAGTACATTGGACTGAGCAGAAGGAAAACGGCTGCAGATGTTGCAGCAGGGTTTGTGAGACAGTTCCAGAATCTGGAGAAGCAGCTGGGCTCATTTCACTGGCAACAGCCTGTGGACACTGGGAATTAGCTAGGGAGCATAAATACAAGCTAAAGAGGCTAAGTCAGAGCTCACCTCACAAGAAAAGAAAACAATAGGTTCTTTTGCCAGAAGCCACCTCAAAAGATGACAGAACCATCTGGGAAGGTTCTTGCTTCCTCCAAAGAAGTAAAGACTCCTCCATAGGCTTAGGATAAGGAGAAGACTCACTCTTTTTTGAGCTGGATGAGCATTACTGGCATTTGTGTCTTACATGGGTTGTCTTGTTATTTCTGGGGGGTGTCTGTTGATTTACATGGGCTGAGTAGAGTCTTGCCTGCAGGTGCTAGTGCCTCTGACTATTAGGAATAAAAGTTATTTTGGATGCTGTGCTGATCTAGTTAAATAACTAAAGAAGGTTTGTTTTGATTTGGTGGCTCATTTCCCCCCAGCTCTATTGATGATGTGATTACAACACAAGACAGATACTTCTTCATATTGAAAATAGCATGCCAGGTGTGTGTGCCACCTGTGACATGGTATGTAGGAGGGGTGAACCCCTGGAATGGGCAATAAAATTAATCCTGTGCAGTCTTTAACCAGGGAGTTCAATCTCTCTGCACCAGAAGCACCTCCCATAACTTCAAATAAACAGTCTAAAAGCCCCAGTAAGATGAAGATGGGTGAACACTGTTTTATTAAATGAGTGCAAAAACTGGAGGATCTCATTAAGGGAATGCTTGCAGTGGTGATTTGTGACTTACAGGGAAGCTGCTTTTGAGAGGTTAGTGAAGAAAAATGCATCCCATGCAGGGAAAGATATATTGCCTGAGAGAGGAAATGTATGATCTAATTAGCTAGCAGTAGGGATTCACCCACTGCCCCTGTCCCTCTTTCCACAGGCCATGACTAGAATTACAAAAGAGGCTGTGTCTAAAGCATGTTGCCCAGCTTGCTTTTTACAGGAGTATTTCAAGCAATAATGTAGAGAAAATTTAATGTCCTTCAAAACAGTGCGTTTGACAGTAAACATCATAGTCCTTCTGAAGGCACTTTTAAAACATAATATTTTGTCCTTCCTGGCTAACGTGCTGTCTAATACCAGCGTGCTGCAGGTGAGGCTTGCTGCTGTTTTCTTTGACCTTGGCTGTAGAGCCTAGCAGTGGAGTGGGTAGAGAATATGGGAATAGGAATCGTTTTCTGCCTGCGTGAGGGAGTTTAGGGTGGTAAGTGAGCTGGACAAGCAGGATGAGTAAGAGTCTGAAGCCGTTGTGGTCACATCTGTAGGGTGAGGATGTTTGCTGCTGAATTAGAGCCACTGTGGAGAACAGTGGGAGGAAGGCAGAAAGCCTGTCTGCTGACCAGGAAGCTTCTTGTCTTCTCACAGCTCCCCTGCTTTGCCCAGCTGTGCCGTGCTGCAGGTGCTCAGCGTGGATGTTTACCAGCCAGAAGAGATCCAGCTCAACCAGAACTGACATTTCAAAAGAAGGGGGAGGAAACAATCAGTCCTTTAACCATTTTTAAGAGATAGATATTCCTCCTTTTTCCTGCTTGTTTGATTAGACAAAAGCATTCTTTTCTCCATGGAGTCCCTCCTCCTCACCTTTCCTTTGGTCCTCATGGTTCTGCTGCACAGAGTCCCTGTGATACTTGTGCCCTGCTTTACTTAGCTGGATACATCACCAGCTGATTTTTTTTTTTATCCTTCTAATTTCTGCATTATCTATTCCCAAGGCTGCAAGACATTTCTTCTTAGAGAGATTAATAGATGAAAGAAAACAAAAGTGGAATTTTTAGTCAAATTGTCTTGGAAGAAAGAACCTTAAGAAGCAGACTGACATTCTGAAATTTTACTGGAAATTCATTTGTGCAAAGTTGTCATATTGAATATGCTTTAATGGTTTTGTTTTGTCTTGCCAGACACATTCTACTGTGGAGTGAAATGCAGAAAGATCAGGTTTTATTGTGGGAGTTAATAGGAGATTCAAAGCTGATCATACTGTGATAAGATCTGTTCGGCCTGAACAATGGAGTGGTCACTGCTGTTCATAATAAAGCATTAAAAGTACTGAAGTGAGGCTGCCAGAACAGTTTCTTCTAGAGATTTGTTCATTTTAAAGACTTAAAACTTGAGAAAGGACATCTTTCAGAAAACTGATCTGATAAATGCCACCATTTGGACCAGGGTTATTTCAGATATAACTTCAGTGACTTAAAGGGCTGAATTTACTCTTTTATGCCAATTGACTCCCTTGGGTAAGCTTCATTTCTTTACCCACTATACATCTTGGACCGATCTGACCTGATAGCAAAAGACACATGATGTTGTTGAAAATGAAATACTGCCTTGGGGCAGAAGGATAAACTGTGTGGCCTCCTGAGGTCCTCCCAGCAATACTTCCTATAATTCTATTAGATTAAGTGAGGGAAAGAAAGAGCGTGGAAAGCACAAAACAGGCTAAGTCATAAACTAGCAATTAAACTGGGAGCTGGGCTGGGCCACAGCAGAAAATGTACAATCTATCCCAATTAAGAGCTGGATCTCAAGAGAAACCAGGAGCCTGACGCAGGTGCTGACAGCAGGGAAAATGCTGCACTTCTGTTCTTCAGGCACCAACTGCTTTCTACTGGTGCTCACACAGACCACGGGGGGTCTGTGCCCTGCTCAAGACTGGGCTCTGCTTCTAATAATTACTGTGTCTGTGATGTTTGCGTGGCAACTGCTTGCAGTTGTTGGCTCATCTGCCTCTATAAAGCCAGCAGTGTGATGGCAAGTTCTCTGCTGGTATCAGGAAGACGTTCCTGTTCTTGACACCTGCATGATGGGACCCCTCTCTCCCCATGCATTCTTTGTCCTCCTTGTCCTTTCTCATATCCACTTCTTGATGGAGAGTACTACCTCTGCTTGTTCTAATCACGTAATTTTTCCATCTTGCAGATGGTACTCCATAGAAGCTGGGGTTAAGGGACTTCTAGGACCTTCTGCAGCAGAGGTGGAGTCTGAGCAGGAGCTCTTTAAGGGCCATGCTGGCCCCTGCACTGTATTTTTCAGCCTAAGGGCACATCATCTCTCTGCTTTTCGCATCCTATTTCTTCCTCCTGCTGTCATCTTGCCTTGAGAACAATGTCTTCTGTGCCAGTTGCCCTTGGCTCTTTTGACCTGGAACAATGCTTGAAGGAGGGAGAAAGAAGAGAGAGAGAAGAGAAGAATCCTGAGTCTTCTGGGGACTCTTTAGCTGTGATTCCCTGTGGAAATCACTTGAGAGAGGGGGATGTTGCTCAGTCTAGAGTGTAATTTCCTAGGAGGAGACCCCAACTGAGTCCTGACTGCCTCATCTTGGCTCTTCAGAACTTGCTGCAGTGTAACTTGCACAGACACTGGCTCTTCTTATTCTGACCTGGAGTTTTGGTGTTTGTTTAGTTGGTTTTGTTTTTTTTTTTTTTTTTTACTCCCTGGGGGTCTTTCTCTCATTCTTCTGTCACAGCTTCAGATATTTCCTCCCCGAGAGCTGTTTGTCAAGAGAAGTTTGGAATGGCTCTCTTTCCTGGTCTCTGAGATCAAAACTGAATCTGGCAATGTTCTAGAGGAAATGTGACAGACCCTACATGTCAGGCTGGGGTCAGGGCTGGGGTCAGTTTGATGAGTTTCCCTCCAGCCACATATGCATCAACTGGAGAAATGTGGAGCCTGTAATCTTTTTGCACAAGTACCAGAAAAATACACGATGTGAAGACTTTGAGTTAGGGACTGTGAGCAGGGTAGATACCTAAGCAGAAATGATCAACTGCTGTGTCCCAAAACAGGGGAAATGCAAGAGCAGTAGGGGAACAGGAATTCGTAGGACAGAGTGGGATTTCCATCCCTTCTTGAAGAGCCCAAAGGATTTGCTGAGGCAGAGTGAGAGGGTGGAAGCAGGGAGTGGGAAGACGTAAGGCTCTTGCTGTCTTGTAGAATGAAATATGGAAATAAAGTGGGAGGAAAAGTAATTTTTGCATGAGACATTGAGGGAAAATGAGGATACAGGGTGGATCTGGATGGCACTGCAGGTGGTAAGTATAAAGAACCGAACAGAGATTTTCGGGGCCAAGACCTTGGGGCCAAGGTCAGTTTGGGGAATTCAGGGTCATGATGAATAAGGTCAGTGGTAGGTTTGAGATGTCAGGCCTACATTAGAGCAAGGCAGGATGAGTTCAAGTCTGCCTGACAGGGTTGATGCTGGGATTTGATAAGGCAATAGGAAGAATCCAGAATGATAAGCCTAGGAGTAGTGTGGGGAGATAAGAACAGCAAGCTGTGATGCTGTGAGGAGCAGTGGGGGGAGTCAGCATGTCCAGGTGAGACTGCAACTGTAGAGTAGGTAAACTAAGGACACTGTCAGAATATCAGAGTGAAGAGTTTGGAAATTCAGCTGGAAAAGAGGGGGATTTCTGGGTAGAGGAAATAGATGCCTACAACTGTTACCCACACATCTTTGTATCAGAACACAAAATAATTCCAGCATTATCTCTATTTGCTTTTTGGCAGAAAGTAGGATTATCTAATTGCTTAAACCATTTTTTTCTTTTTTTTTTTTCTTTTTTTTTTGGGGGGGGGAGGGGAGCAACACATAAACTTATGCCTCATTGTGCTGCAGCATCCTGAATATATTATGTTCATCTGCTCACCCGACCAAGCAGAAGTGCCCACTACAACTCGAGCATTGACATCTCACAACAAAAACACCCTGATCAGTTCATACAGCAGAAAACCTCCCCAGAATATCAATATTTAACCTCAAAAAAACCCCAGAAAAATGCAATGTGTGTGAGGTCAACGTAAAACGGATAGAAATCACTCTGTTCATGAATACAATCACCTACAATAAAAAATGCCTTCAGCTCTGCATGGGAGGAATCTCTCTCTGTCTTGGTTTCCTTTCTGTGCTTTTGCTAATTTATTCTGGTTCCTGTGAAGCATCACTTTCCCTCAGTCTAATTGTTGTGCATGGCCATTGTGTGCTGTTTCCAGGAATTTGGTTTTGTGATGTTGGGTGGCTTCAGTTTGGGGACTGTGAAACTGGGAGTTTTGGAATTCAGGTTACAGTTGAAGCATCAGGCATAAAATCAGCTTGTGAGGGCAGCAGAACAGAGTGTCTAGGAAAGATGTCTTGCACGGTTAAGATAATGCTTTTCAGTGCTGTTGTCAGCAGAGAGAGGTCAGGCTGCAATGAACGTGGAAATGTTGGATGGGGAGGGAACTCTGGTGGGTTTGAAAATGGGTAGCAAGGGTGGGTTTCTTGCAACTGAGGTAAATGCAGAGGAAACGATGCTGCAAGTCTCTGGTTGCATGACCATCTTTACCACCATCTCTGGGGAGGTGGTGGAGGTGGTAAAGGAGCGTTCTTGGACAATGTCATGAAACTGCGTGGGGACAGGAAAACAGTTCTGGTGTGAGCAAAACCAGAGTAGTGTGGTCTCTGTCCTCTAGTTTCTGCACCCATTGAGACCTGGGGATTTTTCCCTTGAGTGGTCTGAGTCACTGCTCTTGATGGCCCTCCCTGCTAAGACTGCCACTAGAGTGGCTTTGCTCTCTTCAACAAGACAGAAGTGATTGCCGGATGCCATCTTGATCCACAACCATTTTGATATCTGATTGCTCTACACTGCCCACACTTCTTGCCTTTTTCCTCCTGCCTCTGCACACGGAGGTCTTGTAGCTGCATGTCCCCACAATCCTGCCACCCCTTCCATGCCAATGCCCATCCCTATCACCTTAAGGCTGCCCAGAAATGAGCCCAGGGTATGGCCTTGGGACTTCTGATTTCAATTCTGCTAAGAATTTTGTTGTTAGACAAAAAATGCCTGGTCTATCTACTGCCACCCTCTCCTGCCCCTCTCCTCCCCATCTGGTACTGGGGTAGAGCTTGTTCTTGTTCAGCTGGCCAGCTCTGGCACAAAACCAGCCCAGCCTGGGAGCGGGAGAGCCATGCCCACCTTGGGCGCACATCTCCACGCGGATGAGGGGCATCGGAGGCAGCCACCCCTTCCTCCTTTTCTCCAACCACGCTCATTTATTATACCATCTGTTTTCCCAGTGCCGGGGATGATGCTGGGGATATGTGACTCGGGGCACTCAGGCAGAAACTGGCCCGCACAAGGCCAGCCATGTGTTTGCCTCCTAGCGATGCAGCGGTCAGCAGCGCAGCCTTCACCACCACGGCGCAGGACGGGGGGAGCAGGGCGTGAGGGAGACACCAGGAGGGGGGGAAGGAGGGGAGAGGGGGGAACTGGGGTACTGGGTGTCAGCTGGAGAGAACTGTGGGAAGGAGGGATGGGCAGCATTGGGGAGGTGGAAGGAGGGATGGGTTGTAGAGAGGGGAAGGCAGAAGGACTGGGTGGGGGGGGAATGGATAAATGGGGGAAAACAAAAACTGGGTGGGGAGGATGAATAAATGGGGAAGACAAGAACTGGGGGGAGGATGGATAAATGGGGAAAGGCAAGAACTGGGTGAGGGGGGATGGATAAATGGGGGAAGAAAACTGGGTGAGGGGAGATGAATAAACGGACTTCTTGGGGGGCAGTGAGGGAAAGGCTGTGAGGGAAGGGGAGACGGGCAGATCTGACGGGCGTGTGGTGTGGAGATAGAGGGCTGTCTGTGGGGGACAGATGCGTGTCAGCGAGGTGCCACGGTAATAGGGGAGTGGATAACTGCAGAGATGGAGATAAAGAGAGTGTGTGTGGGGAGCGTGTGTTTGTACAGGCCTGTGGAAGGGGGAGCTGCGTGAATGGCAGCGAGGAAGAAGAGCCATGAGGAAGGAGGAGAGGGATAAAGCAGGGGAACAAAAGAGCACAGCTAGAGGTGAACGGTGGGGAAAAGAGAGGCACAGGCAGGCAAGGCAGCCCTGGGAGTGCAAACAGCCAGGTTCAGGCAGAAGGCAGGGAAGAGATCCATAGGAGAAGGCAGACCAAGAGTGCTCATGGGTTTGGGCCTGAGGTATTCTTACTGGGACCTGAGAGAGGCTGCAGGGCAGAGATCAGAGCTCCATTCCACAGTGCTAACAGAGGCCTTTTTCTGCATGCAGGGCTCACTGCCAGTGCACAGACAGACCTGGAGGACCAGGGAGTGTAAATGCCACGGTGCCAGTGCAGCCCATGTCCCGCCTGCCAAACTGCAACGTGTACCTGACTGTTTCCAGTGTACCTGCCTGGCTGCTAGAAGCTGTTTAAGGTGGCGGCTCAGGTGTTTCTTTATCCTTTTCTTCCCCATCCTCTTGCCCTTTTTCTCAAAGTATGCTCTCAATGGAAAAAAGAGATGTGAAAAAGCAGCGCCCAAATTCATAGGCACTTTCTTAATTCTCCCACCTTGTGTCATAGACACCACCTTGATTTGCTACCCGACTTGCCTTCTCACCCCTTCCTTTGACCATTGCTTTTCTTTTCTGTCCTTTCCTCTGTCTTTTTTTTCATCTTTTTTATCTCTCCCTTCAACTTTCTATTATTCTAGATTTTTACTCCTCCCTGTAACTCCATCCCCCTTTCTCTGTTGTGTTCTAGACTCCTGGTTTACATGCCTCCCCTCACCATTGCAGCTCATTCCTTCCAGTTGCCCTGTTTCTTTTCTCCTGCTCCTTTTTCTCTCTCCCTGATTCCTCCATCTCCCTCCGTCTGTGCCTGTCTGCCTGCTTGCTCTCACTGGCTGTCTGTCTCTCTTGAACTGGGTTGTGAATTCTGTTGGCATCAGAGCGGGACAAACTGTAAAACCAAGGTTCCCAGAGGGCCAGGTTGTGATCGTTTTATTTTTACAATGTCCTTGGATGTGTAAAGGTGTTTGTTTGAGGGGGAGGAGCAGTGCATGTGCTCCATGTGGGAGAAGAGAGAGGAGTGCAGGCCAGAACGAATGAAGCTTTTAACTAATATAGGTCAGTTGCAGAGAAGAGTCCCAGTGGTCTGTGAAACAGAGAAGTGCTTTGTCGCTTCAGACTGGCTACTGGAAAGATGGCAACTGAACAGTTTTATCTAACAGACACAAGCAACCTGGCAAAGTGTCCTGGTAAGGAACCCAGGCATTGTGAGCACAGGAGGAGGACCAGCTCTGCAGAGGGGACTGCTCATCTCCCAGCCAGCCCCTTAACCTAGGGGATGGCCAGCCTGAGATCCCCTTTTCCTGCTCTGAGCTGTCGTCTCCTCTGCCTGTGTCCCTGCTAGGGAGGGGGGAGCGTGGCTGAGATGCACATCCCGTGGCCATTGTCAAAGCAGACAATGACAGAGAAACAAATTAGAGAAGCACAAAGGAGAATCATATCTCAGACCCTTGGAGGGTGGGCTGGGGTGTTTGGCCAGCCTGCGCTGGGGCTGGTGATGCCAACCCACAAAGCCAGCAGAGGGGCACCGTCGAGGTCCTGAGCTTGGTCTGGTGGAGCTGCTTGAGCACTAGACTCTTTGCTCTGCACTAGACTCCTCACTTCCCATGATTTGCCACCGTATCTATAAACTGCTTTCAGACCATTCCAGAAATTTTCATAAGAGGTTGGTAACTTCAGTGAATGACTGAAAGTGCCAAATCCTGATGAGCCCAGGGTATGGCCTTGGGACTTCTGATTTCAATTCTGCTAAGAATTTTATTGTTAGACAAGGTCAAAGTTAATCTGCTAAGATGACATTAAGGCATCAAAACAGATGTCCAGATTTTCAGAGGCATTTATAGCCTCTACATTTCTGCAGAATCAATGTGAGATGCTGACTGCGCAGCACAACTGAAAATCAGGACAGTTCTTCAATGACTAAACATGGAGTCAGAAGCCTAAATAGACCTATGTGTTTTGCTTTCTTTTTAAAATAGGCCTCTATTCCCAAGGCAGAGAATATCACCTCTCTACAATTTCTCTCTGTGGTGTACTCTTCTGCACATCACCATAATGCTCCAGTCTAGCATCTGACTGGCTTAATCTGATATGTTTAACCTACTTCCTCTATAGGAACTTGGGGATCCTAAACCATCACAATGGTAATGTAAACCCAAACCCTAGGAATTCATAGAATAGCTCTGTGGACACAATACCCCATCTGGCTTTCTCTGAAACAGTGTCTACATCTCATGGGATGCCTTCCTGACTATGTGGGACCACAGAAAGAAACAAATCAGTACCCTCTTACTGACATCAGTGGGACCTGAGAACCACTGAGTTCCAGAGAAATTAAAAATTCAATATTCCTCTCCTGATGTCCTAAACTATCTGACAGAAAAAGAGCTGCTAGGGATGTCCCAAAGAAGACAGAAGTGTGTATAGATGGCTTGCAGAAGAGTTACATGCACCAGTGCCACCAGACCCAGGAGAGCAAGTCCTCCTCATATAGGAAGCCCCAGTGATACCTCTTGTATCTCCTGAGGACCAGATGGCAAAAGCTTGTGTTTGGGCTGGCTTGTGGCTTTAAAGGATGATACTGAATAGATGGGGCTGCATAGGATCCTCTTCCCTACCCTCATCTGTGCCCTTTATGCTGGAAGAAAGCCTGATATCACAGAATATCAATCAGTGTCAACAAGAACCATCCTCACTGTAGCCCTCACCCTTCCCTCAGCATTCATCCCTGTGCTCATGCTTCCAGGAACATTCTGAAAGCCTTCAGTTCAGGAAAAAAAAAAAAAAAAACAATGCCTTTCTCTTTCTTGCTTTATTCTTCGCAGTTCTCTGGTTACTGCTATGTCTACATGAACACGGGCTTTTTTCTTGCTTAAGAACCAAACCACAGGCAATGCACATTTCCTCACAGGAGTTTCATCATGAACTTGTTTGTCAAGGAATTATGTCTCTTTAAACTTGTGGATTCTGAAGCTGGCCAGGAGACACCATCCCTTCAATGAGAGGCAGACCAGGCACGATCTAACTGCTCTAGTTACACTGAGTGGATGACTGGAAAAAGGTTTTACTGGGAGAAAGGCAATTATTTGTGTCCATATTTCATGTACAATTGGCAGTGAGACCCATTGCTTCTCTGAACCATTCTCGAGACCCTTTCCCTGTGCCTTGACCTCAGAGCAGGTTCTAATTATAAAACGTTTTCACCAGAAACTCTTCACCTATTTTTTTGCTTCCTGGAATGTGCTTCCAGGCTTGGATGTGTGTGGATGTTGATAGGAACTATTCGGTGCCTGGTTTTGCATATGTGTGGGGAGAAAATAGAGGATTTCCCTGAAGGATCTGGGGATGCAGCAAAGGAGAAGGAATGGCTGTATGGTTGTGAATAAGTGGGTCTCAGATTGGATTTCTGTGGTGTATGGGTTATGCAGGGGTAAGGGTGTGTAGAGCATGTCTTTATTTGCACCCAAGATGGTCCAGAATAAAGGTAGCCTGGGATTATAGATCAAGTGTAGAAAAATGTCTGCTCTGGAGTGGAAAAGTATGAGGGGCAGCATTGGAGTGGGGTAGGGGGGATGGTGTCTTTAGTTTAACACAGTTTTGCAAGTACATGGAGATAGGCATCCTAGTGGGAGGGGAGTGTTCTCACAACTTATTTTCTCTGCTACTCTTATTTAGTTAAGCTTGCATGTATCTGTGTATATATACCCTCACCCTCACTGGTGAGGATACTTCACCAAACACTGGGATGCCAGCTAGAGTGATTTGTTAGCAGCCTGCCCTCTGTTAGAGCTAATGGGTTGCAAGCATTGATTTTTTTTTTTTTCTATTCCTATTGATTAGGAGGCTGCTGCACATACAAACCTCAGCACGGCATGGAAAGAGAAGGGGAGGCAAAACAGTTCACATCCCAGTGATGCATCATGGCAGAACATTCATCCTGGGAATCCCAGTCTTCTCCCACTCTCTCTTTTGAGTAAAGAAGGAAGCTTTTCCCTTTTTGAAGAAATCAACCTACAGGGCTCATGAGATGACATTTTGACACTGTTTTTTTCCAACCATTTTCAAGTAGCAAACATTACAAAGGTTACCATTCAGTGGAAGAAAAGGTTACATGAGAAAAAGGAGCTTTGCATGGAAAGCACAGGAGTTCCAACTCCAACACTCAACCTGCAACAGATTTCTTAGAAATCTGTTGGTACCCAACTTATCCAGATCCCACTAAAATCAGCTCAAACTCTTTCTCTTTGGTGGGCTTTGTGATTTCATTCTCAATTTTCCAGTGCCTCAATGCCTCTGCAAACTAATAAACATTATTTTTTAAGAGTGTTACGAGGCAAAGTTAATTGTTTGCACAACATTTAGCTTGTTAGGACCCAGGATATAGGTCAGAATCTGAGGGTGTTGCGTATTGCAGCCTTATAACCTCATACTTGGTTCCTGCCAGAGCTCCACTCCCAACACAGGAGCTTTTATGCACTCTCAGGGCAGCACCAGCACTACTTTTGCATGGAAACCTACTCGTTTTAATTGCTAGACCTCTGTGCCCTGTATCTCCCTTCTTCTGTCTTCCTTTCTGGTCAGTGTTAAAGTAGAGATGATTCAATAGTATTTGAATATTTGATGTTTTAAACTGTCTTTTATGTTCATCCTCAAGTTATATGAACCTGAAGATAAGATGAGAGGACCACTGAGGCTTTTTCTGTCTGTATTTATCTCTCTCTCTCATCTCTAGCTCTAGCTCTATCATCTCCACCTGCAATTCTCTGGCAAAACCACAAATCTTCTTTCCTCAGTTTGCTAAACTGGTGTAAGAAACCCACCAGTGTGTGGATATGATGTGAATAATGGTTCTTAAGTTGCCTGGGACCCTCATACCCTGGATACCAATGATGACTGCTGTGATCACCTTCTTTGCTTGTCTAACCATACCATATATTACTTTTTTCAGCTTTCTCCAGTGAAAACTCTTCAATTTTAATTCTCTTTCTGCATCACATCTCGCTTCTATCTTCTCTGCCCCATTGACTTCCCGTTCTATAGTCATCACCCTAGCCTAAATTTATTTTTTCTAGCATCTCCTCTGCTGGTGCATCTGTCTATTAACACTTCTGCTCTGCCTGCAAATACAGCTGCATTGACTCCATCTCTTTTACATCTCATTACAGCAGCTCCTTCTGATCTGCCCTCCCCAGGAGGAAGATTCCCAGATCCCACTTTCCATATAACTGCCTGATTTTCTCCTGTGTCCCCAAAATCTCCACTGCAGCACTCAGTCCACAAACACTCTGTTCCATTGCCATTGTGTGGAGTTGCTTCTGACTTTGTGCCCTTCGTTTCCCTTCCTGCATCTTTCTCGTGCCCCGTTTTTTCCAACAGCACTGCCCCTTCTCTCCACAAATAGCAGCACTCTTGGTTTGCCATTGGAAGCAGACTTCCTGCAGCTCCCTGTCTCATCAGCTTCTCATTTCAAGTAATTTAAAATGTAATTTAAAATCTCCCTATTTCCTCCAGACTATTAATTTCTTTCTCCTTACTCTTCTATAGATGTCATTCTGTGTTGCACTATTCAGCAAGATGCAAGTGTTTTAAAAAATCTGTCACAGTGTTTTTATTCTGTATCCTTGTTTTGTATTATCATTTTTAATAATTCTTGGGAGGAAAGATGAAATCTCAGCACAGCATCTAGCCACAGCACAAGCAGTCACACAGGACAGTCTGACATTTGCATTGCCTTTGTTGCATTCTTCTGTGGCATTTAGAACTGTAGAGGGATTATTGTGAATGGTCTAAGAGTACATAAGTAGGGTAGCAGGAAGAGAATTATTTCTGGAAATGGGGAAGTGTGAGGCAGGAAGCTGTGTTTGGCCCTGATCCTGAGATGTGCTGGGCCCTTGTAGGTATTACTCTTCTTAGACAGACATTAAGGAACTCACCACCCTGAAAACCTGGCCTCCTTACCCCAGCAGTTTCCCTGGGGAGAACATGCCCCTCTCCTGTTGCTGTCATCACTTGACACCAAACTTGCCCAAACTGTAGAAATATGTAATCAAGGCAACAGTTCTGGGTTGGTTTGAGTGTCTCTGTTTGGCCCAGCTGCTGTGTCATCCTCTGCTTCTGACTGGATTCATTAAAGGTGAGGATATGTAATCCTGACATTTCAGCAATATTTTTCATGTTAGAGATGAAATCTGTAATTCCTCACAGTGTTGGGGTCCCCTGCAAGCCCAAATACACCACCTCTGCAATGACTGCTTGCTCACCCTACTAATCTCTCTAGACTCAGATCCCAACTCCTCAACCCAGAGACCACCCCTGCCTGTTGAGCCCAGCAGCCCCCAACCCAAAGCAGCAGTACCCTTCCTAACAGTAAAATAAACAGTTAACTGCATTGGCTACTCAGGTGAGCCCTAAATGAACCCGGCATCACCTCTTCTCTCCCCCTCCTCTACAGACAACCCCGCTGTGTGAGGATGGGGGAGCTTTCAGAGGGCCTAAGCCCTTTTTGCTTCTGCTCACTCCAGCCAGGTTCCTTGTGTGGTGTTACCAAAAGGTTGGGGCTAAGCTTTATTGAGAGTACACAGTAACTGAGGAGTTAAATAAAACAAATAAAATTTTTTTTCCCCTTCAGTGTCTTTCAGGCTCCTGGCTCAGTTTTTCTACCTTCCTTTGAAGAATGAGAGACTCGAATACTAGGGTGGACCACCAACACAAAAAGAAAACAGCTTGGAGTCTCAAGAATTACTTATTCTTCCAATATGCCTTGTCCCTTCCAGGTGCCTTCCTTCATTTAGTGGAGATGTTTCAGAAGAGTAGGAGAGGTCCTAGGGCGATCTCTAGCTTCCCCAGCTAAGAGCCTCACAGAGCCTCCTTCTCAACACAGGCCATCCCTGTAGAGCCATGGTCTCCCACCAGCTTTGGGTTGTTCTCTTCTCCTCTCTGCCTCTCAAATTCCCTTGAACCAAGGACAGCAGTTCAGAGAGCCCATCCGCAGCCACCACCCTCCATGCTCTTGCAGCAGGCTGTACTGAGAGTGCTAAATGTGCATTGGGGCCTCTCCTTTTGCCCATCTGCAGCTATTTGGCAGCTCTTTGAGTGCAGAAAGAGAACCCCAGCTCCTGCAGCAGAGGGCAAGGCCAGGATTCCCCCAGGTGAGGCTAGGGACTGTGCTCCTCCACCCGGAATGTGTAAGCAGCCTCAAGCTGCACCGTCTCCTACCACCCCTCCCTCCATCCCTTCTCCTGCCTCCACCAGGGCCTTTCCTGCCTGCTGGTGATAATCTGCGTGTGCCTGATGCTGGGAACTGTGGGTGCTTGCTGGCAAGCGCGGCTGCCTTGGCCTCAGCCGTGAGGGCAGCCTGGGCTCTGCCCTCCAAAGCAGGGAAACGCTCGGTGGCCTGTGGGGCAGCCAGTGCTCTTCCTGCAGCTTGCTCTAGAGCCCTTCCCCTTCCACAGCCCCGGGGCAGTTTGTCCTCAAAGGGCACTCCCAGTTTGTGGGAGAAAGGAGGAGAGAAACAGAGTTATGAAATTGCAGCGTGGCTGAAGCCCTCTGAACAGCTCAACTTGCCAGCACCCCCTTCCCTCAGCCCGGAACAGCAGTGAACCTACAGCAGCTCTGCTGGTCTCTTTTTTGCTGAACAATGAATCCGATCAGAGAGAAACAAAATCGGTAGCATCAAGAATTAGATTCTTCCTTTTCTTTATGATTGTTGCATTAATGAGCAGCTGCATGTATAGAACCAGGAGGTGACTAATGTAATTAACCTGGTGTAATGATACCGCCGAGGAAGAGAGAGAGGATTATGACATACTTAGATGTCAGTATTGCACAGTTTTGTGTGTGTTCCCGGTACTATCGGGTTGTGCCTGACACAGGAAACTCAAGCAGTGATAGATTTCAGCCTGCATTCATTCAGCTCCTGCATCTTCCTGGGTAAAACGAGGATGTGAAAGACAGCATGCTTTCTGGGGCTTGAGGGGGGAAGGGATTAAATTTTAGAGGTTCCTTTCCTCGACAAAATAATAGTAACTATAAGAATAGTAATAAATCGTCCTTTCTCGGGAAGAATCTTCCCAAAATGTCTGCTTCTTGGAGCAAGCACTGGGGTTTCACGGAGAGCTACAAAGACCAAGTCAGAATGCAGGGATTCACCTAACACCGGTCAGGGGGAGACAGAGGGACGGGAAACGAGCAACACCAAAACATATGCAACTTGCAGCAAACCCGAGGAGAGTGAAGAGCAAGCACTTAAAACCCGTGCGAGCAGCAGCAATAAGAGTAATAAACGCTTCTTTCCCAATTCCCCCTCCACGTCCCGCTCCACACGTCTCCCGGGGAGGGAAACGGCTGACCGAAGTTTTGTGCGGGGATGTGAAGGAGGCAGAGCTGGGGGGGGAGAAAGGCAGAAAAGCGAGCAAGAGGGAGAGCCCCAGCTACGGCTTCCCCCGGGCTCCGTGCCGGCCCGGGGGAGCGACCAGCCCTCGGCGGGGCCGGTGGCGGCGGGCTC
>NW_008610914.1:0-1967 GCF_000691845.1 Merops nubicus
GGAGGAGGAGGAGGAGGATTGCTCAACGGGGAGCTGGCATCGGGCTGTGCTGTGAAAAAGCCTGTCCCGAGGTCAGCGCTGCTCCCCGCCTGCCAGCACACAGATCACAGGCACCACGCTCCTCACCGCCGCCCACCCCACCCCCAGGGCTCACCCCACAGCCCACCACCAGGGGAAAGCGGGCCCAGGGCCTGGCACACCGGCCGAGGGCCGGCAAGATGGAGGGGCTGTGGGGCAACCCCCTCCCAGCGGGGATGGGGAAGGCCGGGCTGCCACCCTAGCAGCACATCTCCTCTCCCCCGGCTTTCACATGCTGCCAGCGTGACGATCGACACCCCGAAAGCCGTAGGCGGGGACAATACCCACAGGCCCTGCCACCCACAGACCCTCCCCGGGGCGATGGCAGCTGCCTCCAGGCTGGCGTGCAGGCTCCAGCACCCAGGGAGCACAGCTGAAAGCTCAGTCCCGTGCTCCCTGCGGGACAACTGCCCACCAGCTGCCCCAGGGGTGGCTACGCTCCCTGCCTGTGCTGATACATCCTCTGAAGGGGATGTGTTAAAGACCCTAAAGCCCACAGAGAAGACTCATTTCAGCATCCCTTTTTCCTGGTGTGAGGGAGAGGAAGAAAGGGCCTCCATGCCCAGCACCCACGCTCCCTCCCCAGGTCTCCCCTGGAAAGGGTAAACCGTGCTGTTCACTCACAGCGTGTGAAATGGGGCACCTAGGAAGGAAATTTAATCCTAACCACCTATTATCTGATCAGCCCAAATCCCTTTACGAGCCCAATTAAAAGAATTAGCCATTCGTGGCCTGGATGCACGCATTGTGCACTTGTCTCTGTCAGCTCTGGAGCCAATTACTCCAGCCTCCTGTAAGGCAATTACAAGGTACAGAAATAAGCCTGCTTGCAGAACACAGGGGACTAACATAGCTCGAACCCCTTGGAGCTAGAGAGAGGTGCCATGCAGCATCTGGGACAAGCCAGAGGCTGCCAGGAGCTCCAGGCAGCCCCTGCCACCAGCTCTGAGCCAGAGCAGAGGAGAACACCATTCAATGATCTTGCAAGTCCTCCACTCCCAGCTCCAGTTTGGCTGTGGAAGTTGAAACTGGGGCCTTTCTCCTCCATCCAGCACCTGTGGCACCAGCTGGCAGCACCGCATCCTGCTTGGGGCAGCCCTGTACACCAAAAATGCTGATGAGCTGGAGCAAGTTCTGCACAGGGCCACCAAGGTGTCTGGGGGCTGGAGCTATCAGACACAAGGAGAGGCTGAGATAACGAGGGTGGCTTGGACTTCAGAAGGGATGGTGAAGTGGGAATATTATTACTGTCTTCAGCTACCTGATGGGAAGGCACAGAGAAGAATGAACCAAATGCTGCTTAGAGGTGGCGCAGCGACAACCTGAGAGATGATGGGCACAGGCTGCAACGAGGGAAACTCTGAATAGGTATTAAGGGGAAAAAAATCCCCAGGGAGCCAAACAGGGAGGCTGCGTGTCACCTTTTTGAGTGTCACCTCCAGCCTGGTGACACTCAAAACTCCACACCAGCAGCCCGACCAAATTCAACCCTGCTTTGAGGTAGCAGGGTGGACCAGCTAACCTCCAAAGGTCCCTCCAGACTTCAGTTACCCCATGATTTTACACACCTCCTGGTGGCAGGGCCACCCCTTCGCTTACACAGGCTGCGTGTCCCCCAAACCCCACGCGGTGTGCGGGGACGGAGGCAGCCGGCTCTACGTGAAACGAATTCTCCGGAGATGAGGCTCTGACTTCTCCGGGGAGGAGAGTGGGTGCAGCGAGGGTGACGCTTCCCAACTTCCCACTGCTCGCAAGGAGGAAAACGCAAACTCATCCCCGTCCCGCATCCCTCGGCGGGGGCGCTCGGCCGGTTGCCACCTTGGTAACCGGGCTCAGTCCCCTCCGCGGGGCCAGGCGGGGTCGGGATGCGGGGCCAGCTGCGGCCAGAC
>NW_008610915.1:0-5687 GCF_000691845.1 Merops nubicus
ACCGCGCCCCGGCTGCACGTACAGCGCGTGGCCCCCAGCTGCTGTTCCCTGGGGGCGTGTCAAATGGTTCCCTACCAGCCAATGCTCAGTTGTCCCTGAAACAACGCAGTGACGTTAGGGAGAGCATTTAAAAAAAAAAAAAAAGCAAACTGACAAAACTCTGCATTCACATATAGAGGTTTTGCCAGGGATTAAGTGATAGCTAAAATCAATTAAGGCAGCCTCTGGAATGGCAACCCTGTTGCATTTCCATGAGTGATGAAACCAGTTCTCTGATGTTTTCTCTCAATAGTATAAATTTCTTAACATCAAAGAGATCTCTTTCAAGGCAATAAATATATGATAAGAAATACGTAAGGTCAGAAAATAAAAAAGACCAAAAAAAGCAGGCTCACAAGATAGTTTTGTAAACGTTTCTGAACTCTTCTTTCAAAAAATATGATGGGAGCTAATTCTTTTGTAGAGTTTCTTATATCTTGAACATTAAAAGAAATTAATAGGAAAAGATATCAATTTGTCACAACAGTGCCAATTAACATTCTATGATTTCTCACTCTTTTAATAGGTAATTTGGTGTCGTTAAAACATTACAGATGTGAGAATGAGGCTTCAATAGTATTTTTCTCAAATTTCTTAATTAATTATGAAACATGAAGATTCAAATGGATCTTTTCATTTTTCACTAATTGAAGAACAAAATACTCTGCTTCTTCAGTGTCAGGAAAACATTTGTTCAGCATAATCTGTGATCTATTTTAAATAAGGGTCCAGCTTAAATAATTAAATAAAATTATACTAAATAATTACCACCTGCACCATGAATTGTTAGTAACTGCACTTGCTGTATGCTATTGGGATTAAAACATTAGTCAGTCTATTCTCTACTTTTGTGCTAAAAAAGGTAATAGTTATTGATTATTGTCCTGACTTAATCCAGATACCATCTATGCAAGCAACATACTCACTTACAAACTGTGCTATGTTGGTACAACAACATTGATCCAAACTCGTCCTAATGCAAGTCTTGGTCTTTTCTGGGTTTATAATTTGGTTTTAGGCAATATTAAAAATAAAGTAAAAGTAACTTTTAACATTATATTTGTAACTGTGAGTTCTGTTGTTTGTTCTTAGTTGATGTTTGTGTAGAGTTTTTTTTGAGGTGAGAGATAGCTCCAAATGCCTAATGTCCTGGAGGCATTTGAAAGTGGCTTTCTCTGCCTCCAGTGACTTTAGATTATTTTTGCTCTGGAGGAGATTACACCAAAAATAAAGTATATACTGGAATATTTTATGCTGACTTCCATTTTGCATGAAAGAAAAATTTTGGTACTGAAGTAATGGAACAATAGAACTACAGTAATTGAGATGTTCCTACGTTTACCAGAAAGTTGGGTTTCCTACATCTCCTGTGATGAAGTTAGATGGGTGTTGGTTGCTTCTAATCATGAGCTCCTGCTTCAGGCACCTGGTAAGGAACAGATAATGGAGTGGCTATTCAATGCAAGCGGGAAATGCTGCCTGGTGTATGGGGATCTGCTTTCCTTTACTGCCACTCTGAGAATAGGTGAGGGCTGGGAGCAGACTTCCTCATAAGTAGCTCATTCTGAATTAAAAATTAAAAAAAAAAGGAGTCTGAAGAGAAAGGCCTTTAAAATCTTCCCTAATCCTGAGCACTAAACAGAAATCATCCTGATGGAATACTAAGTAGGTGAATGAAGCTGTGGGGCACAAACACTGCAATGCCTTAAAGGGAAAACTGCTGTCATTTGCTGCATTTAGGTTCCTAATGTGATGGTTTTCTCTTTTCTTCATAAGGAAAGAGTCCATGAGGGGGCCTTGTGCAGTCGGAAAAAGAATATACTTTGGATCTGTACGTCAAAAGCTAAGACTTTCTGCTTAAAAGTTTCAGAATATTACTTCATCAAAGGAAGAATTAGCTCAGTTCTTGAGACAGGTGAATCATTATTTTGAGGCGCAGAGGAGAAACACTCAATGCTTCTAAAACATCTGTGAGGTCATGGGAGATGGTGATAAAGTGCATTTGCTTTGGATCCTTCTGTTTGTTCCTGCAAGGTGAGAAATTTATAATTTAAGTTGTTTAATAGTTTAGACCATCTTATCAACAAGGAGAGAAAATGAACATTAAAGAAACAGACATACAAAGTTGGAACCTTGTGTAGAAAAGGAGGTAACAATCAAATAAATTGACTGCCAGAAGGAGTTAAAATTCATCCCTGATTTTTTTTCCACATAGCAGGAATTCTGGGCCATGTTTCTAAAACAGAGGTTTGATGTAATAGTGGAAGTAGAAGTACCAGTGTCTATGGCCCTGAGAATGGGGAGAGAGGGTAAAGTATGGGGATGCTCTTACCTGAAAGAGAGGGCAAGAGCATGATGTGTTCCATGATACCTTAAGGCTGAGATAACTGAGAGAATTTTGCTTGCAGGGAGATATGAGAGTCTCTTTGCTTTCTGCACCCTAACCTTCCATTGTCCCTCGCAGAGCGTTTGAAAGGATTGTGCAGTTCCCTTGATCTATTTAAGAGAAAGAAACTGTGTCAAATCTCTCCATTTCTAGCTAGCTGTCTTTCAGATCACATCTGTATTATGGCAAGATAGCATGATATAAGATGAACTGTCTAATGTGTTTTAATTAATACTGGGTTAAACATTAATGTGTATTCTGTTTGGATAAGGACAATTGTGTTTGCCGTAACTCAATCATAAGCAACTCACAGTATGTCTGACAAAACAGCTCCTGTAAACAGTGGACATTAAGTAACTTAACAGTGTTATTCCAAGTGAACAGTGCCTCCCTTCTGCCTTGACTTGTCCAATTAAATATGCTCTTGAAGTGTGTATTTGCCATTATTTCCATGCAGTGCCTCACAGAAGCTTAGTGACAAAGACTCTATGGCAGTTCAGAGGACTTATTTTCTCTGAAAAGCATTAGTTGGGGACCCATGATATCCACCAACAGAAGTTCTTATTGTAGAAGCAAGCTTTAAGATTTAGTCTGATTGCCGAAGTTAAATTTTAAAACTTCTCACAAAACCTTAAAACTATTTAAAAAATCTAATGAAGCAGGCATTGGATTCCAGTTTTGTGGTGGTGGTTTTTAAATGTACAATCTTTATGATAAGGAAAAATAAAAGCAGCTCCAGAAAAGAAAAACAAAACAAAACAAAACCAACCAAAAACAAAACCAAAAAAACTGGCACACATAACCCTCAGAATTTCTTGTTTATGCTTGCACAATACTGCCATGCTTTTCTCATGCTTTACAGAGTAGCATGAATATTGAGGTTGGCAGGAGCCAGCTCTGTTAAGAGAAAAAAGACAGAAGAAAGAGTTGTTTTGCAGCCCTGTGCAGTCGTGGCTGTTGGCTTTTGTCTCTATTGCACCTGGGTGATCCTGAATACCTGTTTGCTTTGTGGGAGATTAGCGCCTCTCCCTCCTTTACAGGATGAGATGTTTGTTCTGTGCTATGCTTAAGCTAAGAATGTTGACTAAAGCAATCAGTATTTATGTAGAATTGATAAGGAGACTCATTGAACTTGTGAATGCAGGTATCAGAGGAACAGATGTAAATGCATTTGGTAACTTTTAAGTTATGCAAACTTGCATTCCACTGAATACAGTAAAACACACTGATTTTTTTTCTTTCTTTCTTTCTGAAGTGGGTCAGGTGCCCCTCTACTGACTCTCTCTGTTTGAAAATGGGTACCACCAGCAGTGGTGCAGAAAATCTTAGGAAAAAACATGTAGTAAGATGTACTATATTTCAAATAAAAGTAATCTATCATCAGTATGATTGTGCTTGTTAATGCTATCATTTATATGTCCATGATCAGGAACTACAAATGGCGTAGTTCCCTCGAAAGAAAATATTTCTTATAGACTATTGGTTCCTGGCAGGTCCCATTCTGTCAACTATTTTGGTGTCCTCCTCAGAGTTTACATAACCTTGCAAGGTTCTTGCCTTGTCTTCCCAAGTTCACCTTCATGCCATCTTTATTGTAAGGAGAGGAGTCCACGCAGCCATGGTTGTATTTTGAAGAAAATTCTGCTGTGTTTTTTCTTAGGCAGGAAAAGTATCTGTTTCACCACTGGTCAACTTGGAAGCCAGAAGAACCCATGAAGTGCTGAGGTGGTAGAACGAAGAGGCAGAGCTGCTAGAGTTAATCAGTTCTTGGCACTACAGAGGCTTTCTGTTCCCAAAGTACTAGTAAGAGATGAAGAAGTATTTGTTATTGAAATATACATACATATTTATATATAAACCAAAAAATTTCTCAAAGCCAGCAGCAGCCTGTCTCCAACATGCAACTCAATCACTTTGTCAGGTTTTGTCCCTTCAAACAGCTATTTCTGCATGCTGTAGGAGTGCCTCAGGAAGGAAAGTAATGAACATATTGTAAATATATATGCCTAAATGTGAATATAAATTAAGGTGTGATTGAAGTTGTTTTTTCTAAATCAGTACGTTACAAATGGGACCAACAGCCCAAGCTGAACAGAAAGCTGGCCCTGTTCAGTGGTGAAATCTAAGTTGCACGTGTTAAAAAAAATAAATAAGGAAGGTTTCCACAGCAACCTAAGTTCTGTAGTACAAATTGATGACTTTTGTTCTGCTTTATTATATAATGATAGAACAGATATTCCATAAAAAGTGTTGGGTACAGATGAACTTATTATTAAAAAGTTTAGTGTAATCCTAAAACTTCACATCAAAATGAAGTTATTTACTTAAGGTTTCTAAAATTGCTGCATAAAAAGCATAGTTTTCTGCCTTTAGCTTTGGGAGGGTTCTGACTGGAGAGAAGTCGCTGGCCTGGCAGAATATTTGCAGGGATCAAGCTTTCAGGTACAGGAAAAGTTTTGAATTACACGTTTCAGCTTTAATTTGCTGTGAGGAATTCAAATTTAGGTTTTATAGGGAGAGTAGAAGTGAAAGATGAACTCAAAGATGAATTCTAAAAACTTTCATATTTTGGATAACTGTTCATTGTGCAACCTGTAAAAATTTTGCCAGCTCCTTAGAAGCTTTGGAAACTAATTCTAAAAAATTAAATCACAATATTAGACAAATTTTGATCTCACTAAGGGTTATGTCTCCAGCTAGAGTGCTGACAGCATTTTCCTGATGCTCTTTCTACTCCAATGCCAACCTTGAACGCTGCCACTGTGCACTTTAGTTAAAAAAATAAATAAAAGGAGGAATAACGAACTTTACTAATAACTCATTAAACAGTTTAAGTATGCTTACATTTCTAAAAAAAAGCAATAGGTGAGCTACGAATCTTGATGTACTGCTTGGACAACAGCGTTCACAGTAGGAACGTCACCCCTGTGTGCGGCAGCAGGTATGTGCAGGAGGAGATACCCACTGGTGAGCTTGTAACAAGGGACCAAATAACAGCTTTTTTTCCCCTTTCACCTGGCTTGAATTGGGATTTTTCTGTTTTTTTCTTTTTTTTTTTTTTTTTTTTTTTTTTTTAAATGTGCTTCTGCCCCAGCCCTGTGTTCTGATGGTTTCCACAACTGCCATATGAATCAGCTGGTGTCCTCTGCTGCAGGCTGGGATTATTGGGGTGTGTGCCCCCCTCTGCTCATGTCCCACTTCTTCCAATTTTCGAAAAGAATTTTGGCTTTGTTCCTTTCTTTTTTTTTAAAAAAAAACCAAA
>NW_008610916.1:0-219 GCF_000691845.1 Merops nubicus
GGGGCTGCTGTGGGAGCTTTCAGCTTGCAAACCAGTTTAAGGGGCTGTGCACAGCAGCGGGGAGCTGGGCAGAGAGCTTGGTGTGTGCCGTGCTGGGTCTCAGCTGGGGCAGCACAGGCAAATGGCAGTATGGGCACCTGATGCTGCGTGAGATGCAGCACGGTGGAGTGAGCTCTGGTGTCCAGCCTGGGCATGCCTGTCCCTGCTGCTGTGGAAGGG
>NW_008610916.1:252-1203 GCF_000691845.1 Merops nubicus
AGGTGGCGTGGCGGGGAGCAGCTCTTCCTCCTTTGAGGTTAAGCGAAGGCTTTGAGGAAGCAGTTGAGGTTGTAGATGTTATGTCACAGCTCTGCATGCCTTCGGGGCTTTGCTTCCTGGAGTGCGACTGGGTTTCCTGTCACTCTTCCTTGGCTTCTTGAGAATGAAGCCCTGGCATGACACAGGCTTCCCGGCTCTGTCTAGGGTCAGGCAGGGCTGGCCCACGGCTCTGTGCCGCCCCCCAGAGCCCCATGGATGAGCACTCTGTCCCTTTCCTCTCCGCTGCCCAGTGAGGAGCAGTCCTGGCCTCGCTCTCTGAGCTGGGTGCTGCACGGGCCTTGAGATCTGCAGTGCACATCATCCCCTCTGCACCCCAGCCAGCATCCCTGCGGGTCCCCGGCACCGCCCCTGGGTCTTGTGCCGAGAGGCTCTGGAGGAGAGCTGCTCGGGAGCTTGGCTTCTGCCCTGGCCACCCTTGTGTTGGGGCACAGCCTAATCAGAAGCTGTGCCTGGCAGTGTGCACAGACCAGGGAGGGATTTTGCCCCTGGCTGCCCAGTTTTCAGGCTGTTAATGGTTATCCCTGTCTGCCACCTTCTGCCTGCAGCCCTGGGAGATGGTTTCCCCTGTGCCTGCAGGCAGGCAGTGACTGCCACCGAACCCTCTGGCTCGGGACGTTGAGAAGGTGATTGAACAGAGCTGTAAGTGTGTGATACTGGGAAGTGTCTGTGACTGGGGGTGCTGGGGGGGGAATGTCCTGTCACCCCGGGGTCCTGTCCTCCCCACAGGTGCTCTCACCCTGCATGGGGCCATAACCTTTGTGGGCATCTCTGAATGCCCAATCTTGGGCTCTGTGTGGGACCTTGCCCCCACGCCCGGAGCGGGTGCAGAGGCTGGGCTGGGGGCCGCCATCCCGGGCTGGGGTGTGGGGGCCGTGCTGTCCGTCGCATGAG
>NW_008610916.1:1288-2176 GCF_000691845.1 Merops nubicus
GAGGCGGCTGGGTCACCAGGAGAGGAGGGGACGGGCAGTACGGGCCAGCACACCCTGGGCTCTGCTGCAGCAGCTCCCTCCCAGCCTGGGCTAACCGTGAGCAGCTCCTGTGGCACAGCGCCGGGCCATGGACCACCGGGCAGGTGAGTAGGTGGCCTTTTTCTCCCCTTATGGAAAAGAGGTGGGGATGTTTTATGGCATGGGCAGTGGCTTGGTAACCTTCTCCTCCCCTCTGCTGCCTGTGAAGCTGGGGCTCGGGTGTTGGTGTTGGCTCTGCTTTGAGTGGTGCTGCTCGGAGGCGTCTCGCTGGGACGTGAGGATCTGCTCCCGAGGATGTCGGGGCAGGGAGTGCCTCCCACACAGGGCACCAGGCAGGGTCTGGGCATGAAACCATCATCCTCCCACCAGCAGCAGGCGTGGAGAGAGGGCAGTTTCGGCAGCTAGCTGATTCAGGGAGGCTATTGCACCATGCTCCTCCTGTCCTGCACCTCCTGCTGCATGAGTCACTCCTGCAGCAGACTCCCTGACCTCACCCACGCCGACCCGTGCTGGGGCCTGGGGTCCTGGGGTGCTGGCCCAGCAGAAGCAGGGTGTGGTGGCTGCCCAGGTCCCCATGCCTCCTGAGCCCTGCTGTGAATGCCCAGCAGAAGGGAAGGGCAGGCTGGCTGTGCCGTGCCGCTGCGGGGCTGGAGGCACGGTGCTCTGGGGCTCCCTGGGTGCTTGCTGAATCCCAGCAGGTAGAGCGTGTGCTGCGGGTTGCAGGATGCCCTGGGACCTCGCTCACTATGTAAACACTGTGACCACGGGGGAAGTGTTCTCACTCTACTGGCATCTGGCTAAATTTAGCTGCTCTTAGGTCATCGTTTTCCGCTGCCTCCTCACTCCTGG
>NW_008610917.1:0-10614 GCF_000691845.1 Merops nubicus
CATCCCCCCCCCAAACCAGTGCAGAAGTGAACCAAAAAAAAAATCCTCCATCTGAACTTGAACAATGTCCACCCAGATTTTATCCTGATGAAGATGATGTTAAAAGCATGATCTCATTATTTAATACTTAGAATGTACTAGGAACGCTAAAATATAGAAGTGCTTAAACAAAGTGTTTATTAAACAACAGTCCTAATGACCTTATTCATCCAATGACTCATTTTCTTTGTGCACAAGGTAACCGTCACCAGATAAATAAAAATATTGCTTTCTAACCCTATCAAACATCACCATTTTTTTTTACAGAACTACTTAGTTCAGTTTTCAAGTAGAATAATCTGGACAGGAAAACTCTCATTTGCCTGCATGGCTGAACACCATTTCCTATAAATTTAGCTACATAATGGGATTCAAGTGCCTCCTAAACTAATATAGATAAATTTGATTCTTTCCTTCAGCAATTTCTAAAAGCCATTGTCTATTTTATCCACTCTTTTAAGGGTCATGTGCAAATCTGAAAGCAATTTTGATACATCTTAAACATTGACTATTATTACAGATAGATTAGAAACTGTTAATATTAATGGTTAATGTATTAGAAATATTGAAGATTTGTAAATAACTATCCACAGAGACTGCCCTAATTAGCAATTATGTCTTTAATCTTTGATACATATGTGTAGCAGAACAAAAAGATATCTACAGTCTTGACGTATGGAAACAGACTCTATAACCTGAAAGTTATAAAGTAGGTATGTTTATTGCGCGCAGATGCACGGGGGATCGCTCCACCACAAGCGTGCATGTCTGAGGAGGCAAGTCCTCCTACATTTATACAGTGAAACAATACATATTCATGTGACGCCTATACATATTCATTACCTAACCCCGCCTACTCCCGCTTTGTATGTTAATTAGTTTATCAGTCCTTCACGCTTGCGCAGTTCCTTCTTGGTAATTGTGGGCCGGGGTCTTCGAAACACGGGCGGTGGTCTCTTAGAGGAAGGCCGTATGTCTTCCTCACGATGTACCCTTCACCTCTTGTCTGGAATGTGGTGATTTGGCAAGTTTAATTGTGTCCTTGTTAACCATCTGTTTCCCTTCAGCAAGGAGATTTATCAATACATTTGTGACAGATGTCATCCTGATTTTTGCTTTCTTCAGATAAAGCTGGAATGTTCTTCTGTTGTTTGTAAATAAGTTTTGTTATCATTAGAAAACAAGTCTTTCCATCTGTTAGCCATTTCCTTTTCTCTCAAGGTATATGGTCCTGTAACGTGCATTCTAAAATCCTTAATATGTATAGCTAATCATTCTCTATCTATCACTATTCTTACCCCATATCAGTCTCACTGTATAATCTGCACAGTGTACATTTCTCCAGTAGCTTTCCTGTTATGCCCTCCCTGCCAATAGGATATTTGCTAGGTCATGTTATCCCTTGTTTTACATTCACTTTGAGACACTCCAGACTGTGGCATCCTAAACATCAAAATCCATCATTCCAAATGATGATGATGATACTGTGAAATTTTCTAGGTGTGTGAGGAGGTTCACTTTTCCCTAGACTTGTTTAGCTCTGTGAAAACCTAATGGATTAATATGGAATCATTTAGCAGTCTAGCAATACCCAAGACTGAAAGCATTCATAAGATCTCACAAAGGCATTTCTTTTTTTCTTGTTCTCTTCTCCTTCTTCAATTTAATCTTATAGTATCAAAATATCAGATCAAAAACATTAACTTTCTTTGCTACTGCTGTTTCACCTGTGGTGCCAGTTGTGCTAGTAACTCTCTTGAGCTGTTACAGAATAAAGTGACATATCTTGTGCTGATATAAATTAATATTCTCTCAATGACATCAACAGAGTTATAATTTAAAACTGTTGAGATATTTCCTTCTTACACCAGACAGTTGTTACAATAGTCTTATCAGTGGAATTACTCCCTTCCTTAAGGCTCCTAAGAAACCTGATGATGTATATTATGAATCTTCCATGATCCTTCACCTATTACTTCTGAAACCTTTTCAGTCTTCACCCTACAATTATTAAATCATCATATTTTACTATTATTTATGATTACAAAACACCACAGAATTAAATTCTCAGCAAGTATAACTTCTGTTACTGGGATTACTGACAGATAAAATTTACGTGTGTCCCAAATGCCCCTGTTTTTGAGTAATCTGTGATAGAATGTGTACTAATCCCTCTTTGTTCCTATCTTTTTCCCTATTTGTTTTCCTAACCCCTTAAACCACCTTCTTCATCTCCTAACCACATTTATTTTTTTTTTTAAAAAAAGAATTTTGGCACATATATAAATCACCTATGTCATTTTTTATCACCATCTTTCATATTTTTAATATAAGAAGATATTGTTTCAGCCCTTAATCTCTTGCTGTGAGAGTAACAGAGCAACCTGAACCAGATTCTAATGCCAGAATTATTTAATAAAAATCCAGTGTATATTCTGTCACACTGACTTAATGATTTCATGTTCACACAGCATCCAAGTTTGCTTAGACTTGGTAGTCAACTGTCATGTTATGCTTGAAGATTGAAGCAAAAAGCACAGACAAGCATATACAGTTCTTTAAAATTCTAGTTTACTTAGCTATATTTAAAGTAATTTTAAATTTGACTGCCGAGTTACAGTTGAAAAATGTAGTAAATATCTCCCTGCACTGAGTGAAAAAGGCAAAAGAGTAGCTTTGATCAGGTTTGATCCCTGCCCAGGGGACAGACTGCTTGTGCAATTCTTTTCTTTCTGTTCTTCCTTTTCTCCCAATGGGGCTGTAACTATCTTTTTTTTTGCTTTTGGTTTCACCACCTATAGCATGATTTCCTTCTGCTCTTTGCTGTGGAATAGCCTTTTAAAGCTGCATTCCTTCAGTGACCATTTGTGATTTTGTGTTTATATTCCTGGAGCCTCTGTTATCACCCTATCACTGTATTTTCACAATCTTTGCTATCATCTTATGATTATATTCTGAGAAATCCTTGCCTCACACTAATGTTAGTTAGTATGAAACTTAAGTATGTGTACTAGAGGAATTTTTGAAGATTTGCTAATGTCACAATTTTAATAAAAAACAAACTATACAAACAAATATTCAACATAGTTAACTTTGTAACCTTTATTCTAAAATTTATGTGGATAAATTTGTAAGACTTAAGATATTTTGAATTACTATTTTGAGTGACTTGAAGATATTTTAGGCTAGAATATGGGCCACGAGTGAAAATATATTTTTTTGTTGCTATTTTACCATATAAAATCCTATTTTTATGTAGTAGTGTACAGCAAACTGGAAATATCCAATGATGACCTATTCAAGTCATCAATTTGTGCCCAAGTAATCCTTTTATATATTTTTCAAGTTATTTCTGTCTTGCTGAATTTTGTAATATTGGAACTTCCCTAGCCTGTAACATCACTAAGATTACATTCATATATACATTTATACAGTAGATACGTATGTACAACTTACAAATCTATTTTATATTCCAAACAGATCTCTTAACATTATCCTTTATAGTGCATATAATACACTACAAATAATGTATAAAGATATATAGTGTGTTTATGTAAATGTACATATTGGTTAGAAACCTTTTGCTCCATTTCCACACCCAGGACAAGTGAAACGTAAATCTTCTTCCCTTTCTTTATTAGGCATAGCATTTCTAAATTATGTTTCCTGTTAACTCATACTGACTCCAAGTACTGATACTCTCAGCAACTTTCTGTTGTCACCTAGTTTGTTCTGCTGAGCCTTGGGGAGAGACAATTGTAGCATGTTTTATGAACAAACACTATTTGGCATAAAAGGGGCTTGGAAACTAATCATCAAATCACAAGCTTTCCATGCCAAAACTGTGGAATCCATCATGCTGTAGCAAATGCCCCTCTAGGCTGCAAAGATCCATCTCTTCTGTCTCCCAATTCCCATGACCTAATTATTAGGAATATTACAAACCTGCTGCAAGGCAATTCTGAATACCATTTTCTATCTTAAACAATAACAAATATGTGGCCCTTAGTAGAGCTGTAAAAAGTGAGATAAGAGAAGCATAAAAAGGAAAAAAAGAAACAACAAAAAAGTAAAATAAAATAAAATAAAATAAAATAAAATAAAATAAAATAAAATATATGTTTTACTGCTAGTAGGGATAAGGCTTTTCAAGCCTATAGGGAGTAGGTGGCAAAGACATCCTGAAGGATCTCAGTTTGAGAATGAGATTTGGGCGTCTGTTATCCTGTCTCAAAAGCAGAGGAAAAAGGGAGAGAGTTTTATTCTTTCCCATTACCAGGACTCAAATTTTAGTGAATATTCTATATAATTATGTCTTAAATTCTTGCATAAAATTAAATTAAGATTCACAAAGAAGACAAAAACCCACACTGAGAAATTGTCAAGTAAGACTAAACAATTCCAGAAACACATTCTGGTTTTACCTTAAAACAGAGACGTTCTAACATAGGCATGTAAAACTACTCAGTTTTAAATCATATTACAGAAATAAACAGAAATACAATTGACAGAATAGCATCACTGTAAAAGGATTTGTCAGATCTAGAATTTAAATGGAAATGTGGCACAGCTATATTGGCATTTCTTGAAATTACACCTGCATCCTATTTTTTGGATAATCAAATTGCCTGATATGTGACAAATTGTCAGAAAATACTCATCATTCATGGACATGGAATTCTTGGGAATTTTCACTACATGATAACTTCAAGTCAAATTATGTTAGTGTTATTTGGTTTAACACATTTTAATTGAGAATTAATAGAATTCAAGTTATCAGGCAATAAAAAAAATTTCAGGTGGCTCTACAAAAGTCACACAGTGTGCCTACAGTACTATAGTGCAGTACTATTAAGGAAGTTACTTTCAAGGTACATGTTTAAGCTAATATTACAGTGTGATGGGTGTACACTTCCAGGGGTCCAGTCCTGAAAATTAGTCAATGCTTTTGGCTACTAGATGGTTGTTTTCTTTTTTATCTGATTATCTTGAAAGTTGAACTGGAAGTGGAACATGAACTTGGCTTCTGAAATTTATTTCTTTTTTTGGGAAGAGGGAAAAAAACAAATAAACGAGGAAATTTAATTAGCAATCTCTGAAGTTTGCCATCATTTGGCAGGAAAATTATATAGGAATGACATCATAGACGCATATAAACAACCAAGTAGTGCAAAGAATTTATTGACCATTGCTACCTATCCATTTACAAAATGAATTCCAGTCATCACTTCCTTAATGTGATACACAATGAGGCACAACAGAGAAGTTATGCATCTCAAGAGCCACCACATTGTAATGGAATCTCTATGAATGTTCTGATATTGATATTTTCCTTAATTTCCTCACATTGCCATTTCCTCACAAAAAAAAAAAAAAAATTAGTTTCTATAATATTAAACTGTTATACTAAAATAGCACTTCTGAAGTTCTTAAACTAGATTTGTCCTGTTATCTTCCAATCTTTAATGTAACACCTGGATCATAATGATTTTTTAAATTTTAAATTTAATTTCAGTTTAGATTAAATGATAATTTTCACCAGAGCAGCTCCACAGGACCACCAACACAATACCTTGCCTCATTCTGTCTATCCTGATAAGTCCCCTTCACCTCGTTTGTTAATTCTACCCTCAACTCCTGTTTCCGCGACAAGACTTTTTTTTTTTCTCATTTCTTAACTCTTTTTCCCATATTGCATCAGTATCTTCCCAGTTTGCAGTCAAAATCTTTTTCTTTACTCTTTTATGTACCACCGTAGCACTAATTCTTCACTCTGTTCACTATTCTATTTTTTTGGGTCCACGTTAACTCCTGTCATCCAAATCTTTCAATGACTTTATCTCATGTACCGTAATAAGGCAGCCCCTTGGTTGTCCTAACATTTTTATCTGGTTGGTTTTGTTTGTTTGTTTATTTTCCATTTATGAGCTCTCCCTGCTGCTCTCAGTGCTTGTTTGTGCTACCGTCTCTGTCTCATCTCAACTACTTTCATACCATATTCTCTCCTAGACCAAAAACAAATATTTTGGGGGGACAAGAGAAACAGCGGTCTGTGAAATTCTTGGGATATATTTTATTTCTTAAGGACATGCTGCACCATCTAATTTCTCATGAATCTTCTATCTGGAGTCCATCTGAAGGCAAACAATGATGGCCCACAAAGACAGGATGGTATGAGAAAGACTATAAGATTCACACTTTCAGTCAAATCCTTGTTTGAAAGGTTCTATTTAGGACCTCCAATAGAAGCACCAAGATTCCTAGGAAAGAACATTGTTGATTTTATATTTTATTTCAGATTCACATTCCACTCCTACACATAGAGTTCGTTTTAATAATTAAATAAAAATGTTAAATCATTGATGTTATCAGAAAGAAAGCACCCTTAAGGTATGTCTAAACTTGTCACATTTCTTTGTTGTTTGTACTGGTGTATCAGACTGGTGTACTTTTAAAGCTCTGAGTGGATACATTAACAAAAAGTGGTTGACTAATATTACATACAAATGGTAGAAAGTCATAGATCATACAAAATTTGCAACACTGTAGCTCAGAAACAGTCCTGTTTTAGAAAATAAAAGTCTGATAGGTACATTTGGGAACTGTTATTATCAGGAAAATATATAAATAAATACATACTTTGGGCTATATTAAAATCAACAACTGTTCAGAGGGTGGTTTTTATGCAAGATTTCAAGCACATATTTGAAAAACAGAACTAATTTAGAAGAGCTGGAAATTTTCAGAGGATCAGTTCTTCATGTGCAGAGAAGTTCTAATGGATTAATTTTATGTAGACTTCAATACATGACACCGGACTGATCAGTGGTATTTTTTTTTAAACTTTCTAGAAACAGTCTTGCATTAGAATTTGAATCATAAGAAGAACATAAGATGTCACATGTGCAAAACATAGGAATGCACAAAATTTTGTGTACACAAAAGTAAAATAAAATTTCAGTTTGGAAGTGCATAACAAGGAACTATGTACAACTATGTAAATCAGTGGGCAGCAGGAAGATACAAGTACTATATCCCAGTGGAATTTTTTTGTTTTAATTTACTGTAGAATTCCAACTGTTATATTTCTGGTTTTCAGTGATATCAGTAGTGATTATAGGCAGTGGGAAAGTAAATGTTATTTTATCTAAATTTAAAATGTCTTCATCTTGTTTTCAAAAGCCAGGTGGTAAATCTTGCTTGATAAGGAACCTGAAAGTGTTTATGGTGTTTGTAAGAGTTCCCTCATTCCTGTGTTGCCTGTATTCAGGCAAGTAACTAAATACTATTGTATATGAGGCATATCTGTCTTTGTGGCAAGTAATATAGAAAATCAGGATGGCTATACTAAATTAATTCAAAGGTACATCTAATTCTACCTTGTCTCTGATAACAGGCAAAGGCAGACACAGAGATTAACCCATAAGACTATAAAATGCATAGTAATACTTCCCCTGAATACTTTCTTAATCTCACTGAATCACAGACTTTTGAGCTGTACATGCTCTATAGATATTTAATATCACTTGTTTTCATATGTATGTGAATTACAAAGAGAAATGTGCTGATCTTAAATACCAGATGGAATGAATCTCTTAGTGTTGCCTATAGAAATTAGTAACTTCATGTTTTTAGGTAGTTTTGGATCCAGTCATTTGCATTAAGAAATTTGCCATCACTGTTTCTACACAGTAAAACAATAGGTCCCAAGCAGAACTGCAAATATAGACAAAGGCTTTATGGATCCATGGATCCTTTATGGGTCACTGTGATATTTATTAAAAGAAAATACACAAAAATAAAAAAAAGATCAAATATCCTTCATTGACGGTATCAGTGATAAACAATATTAATGATTCATAAAATTTCTAGATATAACACAAAGATACTTCAAGAACAGTAGAATTTCCCTTTTTTTCAATATATGATAGACATATTATTGCATAATTAATCTTTATTTAACAAAATTAATAAATCATTTCTCTTCTTCTGTACTGGTCCTGTTTTCAACAGGCTTATGAGGACAAACACATCCAAAAAAGAAACATGGTCAACATGTGCTATCTACTGTTTAAGTTGTTACACTCACTTTAATAGGTTCTGAGTTTAGGTGATATCATTGTACTAAGAAAAGTCTTAGAAAGTCAGCAATATGAAAACTATTACTATGACACCTACTTCCCAGAAGGTACAGGACAGATTGAATGGTTCTATCTAAACTTGAAAACTATGAGCAAATCTGTTAATTTTTTTAATGTATCTTTTTAGTTAAAAAATAAATAGAACACTGTAAACACAGTATTGCCATTACTAATAAGAGCCACAGACCTTTTACTAACTTTGCAAAAACCTCAGGCTGAGCTTTGAGTTTTCCTTTTTCTAGACTCAACTTGCTTGGAGCTCTGTTTTAATATGTTAAACTGAAAGACCAATTATTTAATGACCAAGAGTCTATTATTTATTTTGGTTTGGTTTTGTTTGGCTTTGCATGATTCTGTGTTATATTATTGTTAATAATTTCTATATAATAGGAAAAGCAATTATTTATGCTGTGGAGAACAAGTGAAACATGGCACTACAAAAATCATGAAGTATCTAGGAATACAGGACTAGGGTGAAAGCAGAGGCCTTGAGAATGTGGACATGGAATATTGTACTGGACTTATCAAAGGTGTCAGCAACTCTTCAGTGGACATTACTGCTAAGAAAACAGACTTAGAAGCTAGGCAACACTGATTTTAGGGGTAAAGAATAAAGAAACAGTATCTAACATACGCACAGCACAGCATTCATGGTAAAGTCAAATGTAACAGAGCTCCAGAACAGTGAAGAGCAGAACATAAAGTCTGTTAGAAAACATACAAAAATGGTACTAAGTAGACCCTAAAGAGAGGAAGAAAACTATGACTTTCAAGAGCATGTGTTTCCTGACAAAGAGCAGGAAAGCGGCCTCCCAACAACTCATCATGACATCCCTGGGACACATGCTAAAAGCGTTGGCTTGGCATCTCTGAGAATAATGGGAATGTCCCAGGGCACATCCCCTTCTGTGGTACATTTGACTGCTGGGGCTCAGGCCCAATTTCAAGATGTCTTTGAAAGAATCACCTATCAGAAGCCTCAACGGAGGCTGTAGGCACCCAGCAGCAAGACTGTGGCTGACCTCCTGTTCATAGGAACCATCTTCATTTGAGACTAACTTCAGGGCCCCATCTCAGCTACACTTCAGTCCTGCCTGGCAAGGCTGCTTATCTCATCTATCCAGACAAGGATCCTGAGCTGTGGGCTGACATCCTTGCCTGACTTCAGCCCTGTTTTGTCATCAACAACCTGGTGCAATCACTGGGCTGTATCTGACGCCGGTCATTGGCTCTGAACCATGTGAGAAAAAGGTTTAGCTTTTATTAGTGTTTTTTGGTTTGTTGTTGTTGGTTTGGTTTTTTTTGGTTGTTTTTGTTTTTGTTTTTTTTTCATTTTAGAGCTTCCAACTGTAGGTTTGCTAATGAGGTTTGTTTTGTACTAATCAGAAAATTTGGACTGTGAGTGTATGTATCACTGTAAATGAATTAACAGCAATAGCAATTTATATTTTGTTCACACTTAAAATTTGATTCATATTTTTTTTCCTTTTTAACTATAGTACATTTTCTCTTTCTACCTTTAGCTAGATTTTGAACAAAACAGGTTGTCCTAGAACTGCCAGACTCCTAGTTCATTCAAGCACCAGTTGTTCATCAGTATGTTTTCAAGGGTAACACTATAGTGGGTATGAGACTGCTTCTCAACAACTGTCTTTAATAGTGACTACAATTATTTATATTAATAATACTTGGCTGTCTCAGGCTTTTAACTAAACCTAGTTCCACCTGACCCACCCAAACCACATTCTTTCTTCTTTTATTTTATTTCTGATTTTTCCTTTCTAATAGAAAGAACTTGATATTCATTTACTTACATAAACTAAACCTATTCCAACATATCCTAGATTAGTTTGTTTAAATTTAACTACAAAAAATGTCATGATTTAGAGACTGCATATGAACTTTGTCAATGATTACACTTTTCAACTGTTTGAGTGTTCTCTTGTGCAATACCTCTAGAGAAATTCTCATATAAGAGTTAATCAACATTGCATGGTGCGTTAAGCCTGGCTGAGCACCAGGTGCCCACCAAGCTACTCTGTCACTCTCTCCCTTTCCTTTCCCTCCTCTGCAGAACAAAAGGGGAAAGAAAAATAAGATAGAGACAAAAACCCTTGTGGGTAAAAACAAAAGCAGTTTAAGGAAAAGCAAAGCCAAGCAATGCTGCGGGGTGAAAAAAAAGAAAAAAAAAAAAAAATATTCTCTACTTCCCATCAGCAGGTGATGTCTGACCTTTCCTGGGAAGCAAGGCTCCAGAGCATGACCAAGGTGTAGCCCCCAACCTCCTCCTTTGTGCCAGTTTTATGGTTGAGCTGGTGTCATAGGGTATGGAATATCCCTGTGATCAGTTTGGGTCAGCTGTTTTGGTTATGTTCCCTGGAAGCTCCTGTGCCCCCATCTGAAATGCTGGGGTATAACTTTGCAAAATATATTT
>NW_008610918.1:0-14797 GCF_000691845.1 Merops nubicus
GGGTTCAAACCCCAGCATTTCAACTGGTAAACAACAGAGAGCACAGAAATGTAGTTCCTTCTGTTAGCCATGGCACCGCTATGTGCGATGTGCCTCCAGAAGAGCACTTCGAATGCCGGGGCCCACGTCCAGCTCCTGCTGGTACCAGGAATTCTTCATCTGCTTAAAATGGGAGCAGGTACTAGCTGTACCAAGGTGACTCTGTCCTGCCTAACTTGGGACACTCAGCACAGTGATGAGTCTAGCGACTATATTTATGTATAGTCAGTGGGGAAAGAGGCAACATCTTCACAGGGCAGGTTCCCACTCCTCAGCTCCAGAGGCATGCAAATGATCAAAGAGTAAATATACTTTAAGGGAGACCAAAGCAGAGAGGGAAGTTGATTGTACTTTTTGAATATTGATGTTGAAGTACATCAGGTACATGTTCTGTCAGATTTTGGCAAGGAAGCAAGAAATACTGCTTCAGGTGTCTCTACAGAAACGTTGTTTGTGTACGTGCAATACAAGTGAGCTTTGGCTGCACCAGCACACCTGGCCTGGGGAACACTAAATTCTTGTCTCTGAAAGGAGCCTACTTTGTGCTGTTCCTGTGCATACACCAGTCTGTAAGACAAACGTGTTTGAAGCTGTTGTACATATCAGTAAGCCACCAGTCTCTTAAAAATACATCATGGTGTATCCAGTGAGGTTGAACCATCATATTTTTCAGGAACCATGATAGGCTGGAATCAGCCCTGCAGCACCTAGTGGCACAGACCAGATGGCAGCTGCCCTGCTGTTGGGAACTTGCTTCCCAAGACAGGGATGCATTTACATGGTGAACAAAACTCAGCTGCACCTTTACCTCAACCAACAACAGAAAATTAGTTCATGGGGAACCTTCATGTACCTGGATACGAAATGTACAATACTTAAATGTAATAAAAAGCCTACAGACCAACCTTTTGAAAACTGTACTTTATTAAACATACAAAAGCTCAACACTACTACTGCTTTTACCAGCATAACTGAGCCGTGAGACAGAACTGACACCATTCACATACCAGAAGAATGGGAAGAATTAAGGCTAATAAAGCAACTACTGCTTCTCAAAACATTTATGATATAAAACTCAGATCTCTGTACCATTGGTAGGAAACATTTGCTTCTATGTATGTTCAAGTTAAGTTCCTTTGGTATAGGGAACACATTTCTACTAATAGTCATAACTGCTTTTCAGAAATTAAGACATTTTTGTACTGAATTGTGTATACTGAGACAAAAAACACACTGTAGTGTAGGAAGGGCATGTCTGGAAACCAGACGGGCTAGGTGGAGAGAGACTTAAAAATGGTACAAACAGTCTCTAATCTCAAGTACTGGTTACAGCAGAAATACGTAAGCGTGCCATCACCACACTCCAATAAGGCACTCCTGGAACATAATACCAAGCTCAAAATTTAGACTACTAAACACCTATGAAATCAATCAGGCAAAAATAATATCATTATTTAGTTTCATGGATTTAGTTAATTTACCTTATTAAGAGAAATTCAAGAAAGAGCCTGTACACATAGCCAAAAAAACCCAAATATTTTAAAGAATATCTATTCAATTACAAAAGTTTACTTTGTTTCAAGGCAGCAGGTTTTAATTTTAAAAGCTAGTGACCTCTGAGTATCCCTTTAAATAAGTGCAATTCAAAGTTAAATTTTTGGAATAGTTACACAATGGCATAGTCCACACTACCATTTTGGATGCTTAAGCAAGAACCAGTTCAGAGACTTTAAAAGTTGGGGGATATCAACACTTTCTGACAAATCTGCCTTACCTCAGAGTACTGCCAACCTAGCCACTCAGGACTGCAAGTTGCTTTGACAACCCTCAGTCCACACATTTTACTTAAGCATTGTGTGAAATATGACCAAGTTGTGTTTTTCCTTTGAACACACACAGACAGAGACACAGACGTCCAGCTGCATCAGCCAAAGACACATACATGGCTGTGTGTGTCAGCAAAGGCAGCAGAGGAGGGTTGTTGGGGATGGACACGGATTTCCTGGGGATATCTAACCATGGTCCGTGTGACGGATCTGGCGCCTTCTCTGTCACACACAGCGTGCCCCGCCTGACAGTGAGGACTTGCCACTTTTTCAATTCGGGGGGAACCACTATATTCTAAGAGATACAAATCTGCTTTTTCACTCACATTACCAATACAGACACTCCAAAATGCTTTTTTCCTCAAGGCTGATGCCATTGCCTTCCTACATTTCTCATGGATAATGTCTATGAGGAACCAGAGTCGAGCCCCTTCCCCAGCTCCAGGTGCACGCTGCTGAGCTGTGCTGTGCTGTAAGCCTGCTGCAGCAGCCGGGACAGAAAGGCACTGGAGAAGCCTCCAGCCAGGATCTGGCGTGGCCCCCGACCACCTCCTCCTCACTGCTGCTTCTTCGGGGGGACGCGGGACTTGGCGACCAGGATGGGGAGGACGGAGAGCAGCCCGACCAGCAAGGCCCAGAGCGGGCGGTAGAAGAGCCAGCCCACGGAGACGGTCAGCAGCGACAGCGAAGTGGCCACGCAGAAGGCAAACGCCTTTAGTCCAACGTTAACCAGATCCCTCACAACAGGAAACCAATCCACTGCAGGAAGAATTAAACAAGGGATAATGCTGTTGACAAGATGCCAGGTTAGAAGGAAGTCTTATTCAAGCCTAGGAGTTGCATGCGAACTATTGCAATCAAAAGACAGACTCAAAGCGTTTATCCAGGACGCTGGATTTCAGCTAAATATATAAGGCAATGGTATCCTCTTCTCTTCAGTCCAGAAGTAATCCAAAATTAAGTCTGAAGACTTGTCCAAGGTTTGAGAGGCAGAGTAGACCAACAGCCTTGCAGCTATAGAACAAGTCTAGGGCAACTGATACAATATGCTAGCACAAAAATTAACTTCTGGCAACAATAAATCTTCCAGAAGCATGTATATGGATAAATAAATATGAAAAAAAAAAAGAATGCACAGCTACAAAGCAAATGATAGCTTTGATGTCTGAAGTGTATACAAGTTTGAAGCACCATCCTGCTTTTCTCTAAGGTTTTTATTCCAACATTTTCTAAATTTAAAGGGTAAACAAAAACCTTCTTTGCTGTTTGTTCACAGTAGCGTAGAATAACCAGACACAAAGAGATGTTAGTATACAACTACTAATTAAAGACACATTGCAGGGACCACTTGTGGACTGCAGCACATTGAGGTAGACTTGAAAGAACCAGCCCAACATGTGCTTTGGATTCTGATCTTAGTAAGCACTTGGCTGGAATCTTCTGAGCCTGGCAATAGATACATACTTTTTAATATATTTGTTTTAATGCTCACAAAGCAACCACTCAGTTCTGTGATCCTGTTTTCCTGCAACTGCCTACAGTGACTTTCACAACAAATCCAATCTGAGTTCTAACAAGCTTCCCCCTGACCTTCAAATTAATTGCATATATGAGCAAGAGAAGATTCTCTGGGGATTATGATCCTGTTTCTAAACCATTTTAGCTTTCTGCCAAAAACTTACCTAAAGTGTAAAAGATTCTGGTCATTAGGCTGATGCCTACAAACATTGCCAGCCAGCCTGCTGCACGGAGGGCCCAGGTCTTCATGGTGTTACTCTCATGCTCTTTCTGAAACACTTCCTGAAAGCAAACACCATTACATGCAGCCTGTTTCTCAGTTCTTTTGAGATTCTCTTTATTCCAGTGTATTACGAGCAAATCTGAGCCAAGGGCATGTTAGGAGCACAAATTCTCTTGTAGAAGACAAATTGCAGCTCATTCTGCAGGGTCTTTTGTGCACCACTGCAGCACATTGGAACAGATTCCAAAGTGCAGCAGGAGGGAAACCAGCATTTTTCTAAATTAAGACAGCTGAACAAGCACCATTTGACACTAGAAGCATAGGCAGAAAGCACACAGGTTTTGCTGCAAGTTTGTACATTCAACATGACTGTGGAGAGTCAGTTTATGTAATAAAGGAGGAATGATTTTACTTCACTGTGTTTGGAGGAAGAGAGGAAAGGCAACAGTACTCACTAACAGCTGAAAGCAAGCAAGCACTTGCTTCAGGGAAGAAAAGGTAAAAGGTATGTCTGTACTTCAGGCAACGCAAAACATCCATTTGCAAGAATTTTGAGTAAGATTTTTCTTCCAAATGGATTGTGTGCCCCTCTGGCTCTGTAAAATGCACACGTGAAGATGGCTGAGACATCATAAAGCACTTAATGGGAAAAGATGTATGCACAAGTACTCAGTCCTACACAAGCACTCTATGAATTACTCATTTGTAGTGTACTAATTTCCAATCAACTAAAATTCTATCTAATGAAGTTTCAGAACTCACAGCAGAGAGCTGGTTCTACTGCTGCTCTCTCTTAACTCAAAACAAAACCCTTTTTAACTGCTTTTCAGAACTCCTGTAAATTGTTGACATCTGGGATCGTTGCAATGAGGCATGAAACAATCATTAATGAAAACAAACCTACTAAAAGGAGTAAATGAATCACCAAATTGCTGGAGCATGCAGGATTTATTGGAGCATAATGCTCTGCCTGAAGGTTCTTTCTCAGCCAGAACAGCAATAAACTTTCCAAAGAAGCTTATACTCCTGTTATTGGAAGTTGAAGAGAGGATAGCTCCCACAGTTTGTTTAATTAAAGCCTGAATTTTACTATTTTTACATACAACCTTTTCAACACGTGTAAGTGGGAAATTACCAAAGAACAAATGAACACAAGGGGATTTCATAAAAATAAATATATCAGCTACTTTAGCCACAGTTCCTTTACAAAATAAAAAAAAATAACCAGGAATAACTATAGGCAAATTATGAGCTGCTAGTGGGTAAAGCACAGTTTTGCTGCAACACAAAGAACATGCAGAAACTTGGAAAGCAAACAGGCTGTAACGTGTTGTCCTAGAGAAAGGAGAGAGAAAAGCCAATGCTTACATGGAGTATCTCCTCCTCTAGAGCAGGTCTGAAGGAGAATGAGAGCTTACTCCCTTGCTGTTTCTGCACTACCACCTCCAGTTCTAACCCTTCACTTCAGTGTGGTAGCTCACCTCCACAGAGAGATCCCCAAGGTACAGAATCTGCAGGACATCTCCAGACTTGGTATGATAGGGAACCAGCTGGTCGCCTCGCTGACGAGCAATCACAGTCACCTTGGAGGAAAGGCAAAAACATCCACTGGTTAATGAGCTGGGAACAGAGTTTGCAAAGTACAGAGACAGCTGCAGACTCACCTTATCAGCAGAGCCCAGATGGGGGTCATCTCCACTCAGACCTGCATAGAAGAATGAGACACGAAGGTCTCCTACCTACAAATAAGAGAACATTGCAAGTCAGTAAGGATTTCTTTACAGAGGAGAATCACAGCAAAGACAACTCTGCATGGGAACACCCTTTATAGATCAACACTTTTTCTGAACATTTATGTAAAGCCAGAGGATACACAGAATAATTTCCAAGCTGGACTTTTTTTCGGGCCCAGCTGACAGCTCAGATTTTGCTGTTTTGCAATACCTCTCCAATTTACCTGCAGGAGCACATTAACACCAATGAGATCTGATGTTCATCCCTTGTCATATCATCTTTTGGCAGAGGAGGGAGGCAGCACAAGCTGACAACAAGCTATTTCACTGTGCTCAGATCAGTACAGCAAGGCACAGGCAGAACCCACCTCCCAATACCATCCCATCTCTTTCCATTTAAAAGCATATTGGAGTCAAGAAAACAGAAGACAAAGATCAAAAGCTTCCTGCAAGAGAAGCACTCATGCTGAAGGGCTGTACTAAGGGCACCATCCTACGTGATGGCCTGCAGTCTGATTTTTACGTATACCAATAGAAATGGTTCATACCTCACTTTCTTTTTCACAGACTAGTAAACACTGCTTTGGTTTACCTTCCTCATCTTACCTCTGGGCGCCTGGGGTTCTCGCTGTGGTAAAAGTAATCTCCTCCTCGGGTGACATCAGCGTGTGGATCCTCGAGGTGCGACAGGCTCAGCTGCTTGAAGTTGTCAATTTTATCCACAAGACCTAAGCAGAATAAAGAATCAAGTTCAGGTCCAGTATCTAACTTGGACCAGCCAATTTGCTGGCTGGCTTCCTGATTATCCTTGAAACACCTGCCGTTGTGGAAAGAACCAAAGTCCGCTGCTGATTCAACAGTAGACACAAAGGCAGCACAAACCAATCCTTACCCTTGGAAAGAACAAAGCTGCCAATCTGGACGTTAGGAGAAACAGCAGTGAAAGACTCCACAGCCATGGCACTGAGGAACAGAGAGCCTCTGATTAGTCCCAGAATTATGATCAAACTCCTGATTTGCAGTATGTAATACGCAGCACAGACTAGGTGCAATGTCAAACATCAGGAGAAAAAAAGAACTAAACTGCTGTCATGCTGTGAAAACAAATCCATCAAGAAACTGTGTCCAGACTTCATAGTTTTGGAGCCACTACAATAAACAAAGATGCAACTGTCTCATCCCCTGGCCTGACCATCCACTCACACCATGGGATTTCCTTAGCTTTTTCTGTACTGAACTTATAATGGACTGAAAAGGGGTTCAGCTCTTAAGAAGCTGTTCAGTGGTGATAAAGAGGTTTTGAGTGACAATGAATTACATTCCTAGATTAATTCCTGCAACATTTAACTACAGTCAGAAATGCATTTTATTTCTGGTCTGAATTTATTTTGCTTCTGCAGTCAACTGCTAGATCTTACCTGCTAAGTTAAGAAACCTAGATCACAAATGTTCTCCATATAAAGGTACTTCTACATCATGACCAAGTTAATTAAATTCCAAACTGAGGAATCCTTTCCTTACAGGCTTGATTTCAGCTCATAAGTAGTACTACTCTAATCTCCCTGGCAGTAAACAACAGATTTTATTTGCACAAATTGTCTTAAGTTGCATAAAAAGATAAGATGGATGGAAGGAAGAAGATATGTAGCACATAGTTAAAGTAAAGCTTCACTATTGCTAGGCATGAATTCTACAGTTCAAACATGTCTGTGTACCCTGTGCTGTCTCACACAAGGATCCACCACAGTTATGCTCAGTCTCCTTGGTTTGTACCAGTACTCTCAGATGAAATGTTCTTAGCTGCAGCACTTTTTAAACTATGTGCTGCAATAGCACTAAATAAAAAATGTTTCTTATTCTCAACTGGAAATTTGCATTTATTGGAGAAGGCTTGGAGAATTTGCATTAACAAAAAAGTGTGCAGGGAGAGGAGAGACAAAGCAGGTGTGTCACCTCTGCATCCTTTTATCCATTGTCTCTCATCTAAACAAGTCTGCTCATTGGGACTTAAAACCACATAGATCTTTGCTTTCCTTCCTTAAGTAGTACTTCCAAATTAAGAGCAGTGTATTTGGATGAGCCCATGGAGCAAAAGCAAAGTTCTGGAGATTTTGCAAAGTTCAAAACTTGTATTGAAGTGCTGGTCCTGCTGTCTCTCCAGCTGTATTCACTCACACATAATGGTTTTTGCCAGGTGACATCTTGCACTCTAAGGAACAAAGCAGGTGCTGTGAGAATGACAAACAAGCTGAAACTCAGCACTAAAAATGGCCCATTGTAATGTAACCAAAATGCTGCAGATGAGAAATGTGTGAAAAAAATTCTCATGGGCAATTGCCACAAACAAGCCTGTGAGCTCATGCCTGCTAGCTTAGAAAAAGCAGCAAGCAAGGGGTGTGACAAGCTCACAGGATGCCTGCTATTCTAACCCTCTACTTGCAACTAGTAATAGGCTGCACTACAGACAATAGAAGTCAGAAAGGAACCCTTCAAGTTCTCCTACATGAAGGCCACATAGTCCAGAGGTAATACAATAATAGCCTGACATCCAGTCATTACTAATGGACAGCTTAATCCTGGATCCACCAGGCAACTCTGAACTGCTCTCTAATTTCTCTGTGCCTTAGTTCTCCCAGCTACGAGAAGACCAACAGTTTCCATCTGTTTCACTGTGTCACGAGGATTAGTCATTTAGCTGACATCTTGGACCTGATAACAGTGTCAGAGGGACTGTGCCAGGGGTAAGTTACCTTGGGTTCTTGTGTCCAATTTCTCGATCAAAGTTTCTGCTGTTCACAACTTCCGATTTCCACTCAGTATCTAGAGAAAAGGATATGAAGGTTGAGGAAGAGACAGGAAGAATTGCCATGAAGATCTTAAATTACTGAAGACAGCTCTCAATCAATTAATCAGTTCTAAGTTACACTTCTAATAATACTGTTTACATCAAGGTATGTATGTGATAGGCTGTACTGATACTTAAATCCATCCTCCTGGCATATTAACAAGGAATGGCAGGATTTAGGGGAAAAAAGGAATTTCAGGGATAAAATTGTAACTCAGCTTTGCACAGCAGGAACTTTGCTGTTGCCATCTTCCATGATCAGGCTTTGATTCCCAGCTCCACTCTTTGGGAATAATCTGGTTTTATAAGGAAAGGCTGTGGGCTCTGCTGGAACCACAGCACACCTCAGCTCAGGGAAGCAACCGAGAGATGGTACCTGTATGTACCACCCTCAAAAATGCACAATGCTGCCTTTGTTCGGGTCACAGCAGCCTTCCCACATCCCTGACCAGACTCCAGTAGGTTCCTTTTAACTCCTGTTAAACTAGAGTCCCTTTTTGGTGCAGCTTCCATATCAAATACTGCTTGCTCTACTTCCATGAAGGAGAGAGGAAGGAAAGGGAGTTTGGTTAAACAGTGGAGTATGAATCATTGTATGGGATATGCTGGTGTACTATAAGATACACGGTAAGACTGGAGGGGGGTGAGGGGGTTTGCTGCAGAGATGGTCTTCAGGCCTGAGGCTGCCCTGTGTTGAACACAGCTGGCTCCCCAGGGAACCCACTGCAGGCTGCAGCTCAGCCCGTCAGTGAAGTCTGGAGCACCTCCACGAAAACATTTTTAAGAAAGGGCAGAAAACAAAAGTGGAAGGGAAGGAACAAAATGCAGTGACAACAGAAGGAACACCAGAGTCAGAAGAGGGGGAGGTGCTCCACAGCAGAGCAGATATTCACTGCAGCATGGGGACAATCCATGCTGGAGCAGGGGAAAAGTGTGAGAAGGAAAGAATGGGAGAGATCAACCACTAGGTGCTGGCTGTGGCCTGCCCCTCGCCCTGCCCCACTCCAGGAGGGAGTGTAACCTGTGGCAATACAGGGCATGGGGAGAGGAGTCTGGACTGAGGCTGAGCCTAGGAACGGGCAAGAGCAGATGTGTTTTGCCAACACCCTAATCAATAACTAAATATTTATTTTAATTGACAATAATTTAATTTTGTTCTGCCCATGATGGCAATTGGTAGGCAATCCTATCTTTATTTCAAACCCCAAGCTCTCTCATTCCTGTTCTTCCCAATCTCTCCCTGAGTCCTGCTGAGGGGGAAAGTAAGTGAGCAGCTGTGTGGGCGCTTGGCTGCCACCCAAGGCTAACCCACTACATCTAATAATATACAGACTTTTACTGGACAGGATCCATCAATCTTACAAGGGCAGCTGTTTTTTTTTTAAAATGGAATTTCTTTTTGTTCCTCGCTACTGTAAGGCTGCTTTTCACAGCTCACAACCACTAGCTTTGCTCCTTCTGTATCTCCTCACTGCAGGGCCCCACGCTTTACTGACCTGGGGCAATTTTATGTTCACACCCAGAAACTACTGCACACCCACGTTACACATCCATGTGCTTTAATCAGAGACAAATGAAGCACAGAGACCAATCTCCAGGTACACAATGACTCAAGAGTACCTTTCTGGGAGATCAGAATAACGCTCTCAGTTCTGCTCCTGCCAAAAAAGCATCTGGCAAAAGCCACAGACCACATCAGAAGGTGTTGGTGGTTTTCATTAGCTGGTATCTACACTTAGACTCTCAACAGGCTCTCTTACAGGCTGGAGCTATGCTGTCCTTCCCTGTCTATTCTCTTCTGCTCATGCCTGACACATGCCCAATTACTTCACTTCTGAAGAGTAATTTCAGGTGTAGGTTTGAACACTCTCCCACCTCTGCCCATCTCCTGTTATGGGCCCTATCTCTGCATGCTGCTCTGACCCTCTCGAAGTTCCAAGATATGACTTTCTGTAGTAGGTGCTTGCTAACAGCATACCTCCTTTCACCTCAGTTACCTCAAGAAATGGAAGCTTTATCATATGTTTAGGAAATAGAATTTTTGTTAACTTCTTGCAGTCTTTTCCTTTCTTTCCCAACAAGAATATACAAGGTTTAAAACAAAAATCAAAATGCACAGAGATAAAACTCCAAAGTTCCATGCATAAAAGAAAAAGGACTTTGTTGATCAACTTACTGTATGAATACTTTGTCTCTTTCTTAATCTCACCATTCTCTTCATATTCCCTGCAGAAAAAAAGGGGTGGGACGAGAATGAAAACAGTGCACACACACCCCTGCTTAGGGCAGAATACACTTTGCAAATGAAACGCACTGACAGCTCACTGGCAACACAAACTTATCTCTACATGTAAACCAACTCTTCTCTGAATTATCCATTCTAAAGACACAGATCCTCTGTACCAGGAGAAAACCATACACAACTGCTGAACAGCCACAACCCCTTTATTCCAATGTTGGCAACAAGGAGGTGTTGACCAGATCAATGTGAAACAACCAGCATTAAAGACAGTGAGACAAGGTGACCTAAATCAACAAGTGCTTTACAGGTGCTGTATCATAAGAACGTTAGAACTGAGAAGTTGTTTTTCACACTTTCATAACCTCTGACTTTTTTTTGTGTGTGTGTGTGTGTGTGACACAGAAGACATTTGAAATGTGAGTTCTGTGGGGCTAGGCCAACAAAATAGCTGACAATTTTTATACTTTTCAGGGGGTGAGGTGGGGGGTGGAGTGATAGGATCCTGTTATTACAACAGCTTTATAGACACCTTTTAAAGATTTATTTGACTTACTTGGAATCTTCATATTCAACCCATTGGTACATTTCCACGTTACGCTTAAGTTTGACAGCCTGGATGGAGAGCCCATAGCTGGGATCAAACAAAGGCTATTTAAAAATTAAAAACTACAAGTCAGTATAAATGCTGTACCTCAAACTCAAACATTGTACTTTTGTTATCAAAACCATTAATGTACCACACATTAGAGTAGTGTAGTTAGTACTATGTTACACGCAGTTGGCTACAGAAGAGATCTTATAACTGACAAAGGGATGGATCTCTCTATAACACTGAGAAACCTGACCAAAGGAATCACCATCAGAAATTATTACCACAGTGAAGAACAAAAGACAAATGCTGGCTAATGGTATGTAGGCTTAAGTGTTTAAACCAGGGGGAGATTTAATGTGGCTGGAAGCTACCATGCTGTGTTACCTTCTGCAGGGCAAACTGCCCACAGAAAGTGGCATTGCTGCTGAAAAGTCAGAATTTGCAGAGTCTCTGAACTGCCAGAGCCTAAAAGCTTTATGGTATCATGAACACACAATATGTTCCCTATACAAAGGGGAATTGAAATTATCCACCAAAGGGAGTGGGAGGGTAAACACAGCTAGAGATAGCTTGGGAGCAGGAAGACCAAGGCTGTACAGCATCTCCCCAATTCCAGGCCAAGAACCAAAGCTTGGGCAGTAGCTGGCAGTGGTTACAGAGGAGGAGAGAAGGTATGTGTCTTCTCCCTGGATAGCAAACATCATTTTAACCAGCAAAGACTTCTCCTTCCCTCCATGCCTGAAACATTCATATCTTCCATATACTGTTTTATTTACCTTAGATGTACTCAGAGAGCCAGCTAAGTGCACCAGTCTTCCTTCATTCTGCTGAGACACACTGTGGATGCTATCAAGAGGGACCACAAGAGAAAGCCCTTCATCAAGGGATTTCGCTGTCCTTACAGCTCGTCCCTGCAACCAAGAAAAGCAAAACTGAGTTGTGAAGAATCCGTGGTACAGCAGTACAGTGTGAAAAAGGTTAGCAGACCTCAAGACTGCAAGGAACAGTTGTATCTTCAACCTCAAGTCACATTCTCAAAATGCACTTGTACTCCTATGCTCTTTTTCTCTCTCTGATCAAGTTTGGGGCAGTACTTCCTACCCACGAAGCATGGCCATCAACACTGACTAAGTTCCTCAACCACACACAGTTATTCCTACAAGGGTCTAAAACTATTGTTCTTCACCTCTTGTTTGTTTTTCATGAAGAACTGCAAATATTATGGACCTGTGCATGAATAACTGTAATTATGGTCCTTTTTCCAGAGACCCAAACTGCTTGGCAGAAGCCTTCCTTACATTACCATCACATTACCATGGGCTTTTTCCTGCAAAGTCACTGAAATTGGGAGTAGTTCTCTTTCCTTTTGTAGAGGGATAAAAGGAAGTCTTAGGTGAAAGTTCACAGAATTTTGCTCCCCTACTCCAAAACTGCCAAGAGCATGTATGTTTACAACAGAAGGGTGTTAGGATTCCCCACTTATTGTAATTATTTTTTCAATCTAAAACCAAGGCTTAGAATAACACTGAGAATCATGAACACCCTCGATGTTGCAACATGGAACACGAATGGCTTTAAGACAATCATGCCAAGACTAGAAGTGAGGATCCTACATTATCCAAAGAGAGAAGACTGGAACATGGCTGGCTCACAGAACCCTCTTTGAATAATACCACAGCCTGTTTCTACCCCAGCTTACAAGTTTTGGGTCTTATCTCTGATCACACACTGCCACTACCTCTACTACACTCAGCTCTATAAAAACACTATTTGTGGCCCTGTAATTTCAGTCTTCTGTTGTATCCCAAGCATAAGTACCAGGCTCTCCAGACATAACGCCCTCTTCTCTTGGATGAAGCAATAAAGCTTTAACATGGCCATTTCAGTAAGTCTATACATGCAAAACTAGTTTAATATTGTCTCAGCTAAAGCATTTTAAAGCTGTGTATAAACACTAGCAGTATTTCACTTACTTCATTGGTAAAAAGAAGGTAGAAAGACAGAAGAAAAGTCACAAGTCCCATCAACATGCCTCCAGAAGTCTCGCTGAGCCTCTCCAGGAACCCTGGTTTGGACTCACTTGTGATTTTAACATGTTCTTTTCTGCTGCCCGTGTCAGAGAACTGTCAGAGATAAACCAAAAAATGCAATATTGCTGTGAAAGAGGAAGGCATTTGGGCCCACAATAACTCTCTTAGCTTTTTTTATACTGCTGCTCTACAGAGTAGCACCTCTTGCCTTGGAGGAAAACTCTCATAGAATGACTTAGGTTGGAAGGGGCCCTTAGAGATCATCTAATCCAACCCCGCTGCCAAGGGCAGGGATGCCCAGTGAGACCAGGTTGCTCAAGCCCTCATCCAGCCTGGCCTTAACCCCTCCAGGGAAGGGGCATCCACAACTTCTCTGGACAATCTATTCCAGAGTCTTACCACCCTCGTACTGAAGAGCTTCCCAAGATCTAGTCTAAATCTCCTCTCCTTCCATTTAAAACCATCCCCCCTTGTCCTGTTGCTGGACACTCTTGTGAAAAGTCCCTCTCCAGCCTCCCTGTAGGTTCCCTTCAGGTATTGTAAGGCAGATATCAGGTTCTCCCAGGGTCTTTTCTTCTCCAGGCTGAACAATCCCAGTGCCCTCAGCCTACCCTCATAGCAGAGATGCTCCAGCCCCTGGATCATCTTTGTGGGCTCCTCTGGACACATTTCAACAGATCTATGTCCCTTTTATGGTGGGGACACCAGAACTGGACACAATATTCGAGGTGGGGGTCTCACAAAGGCAGAGTTAAGGGGGAGAATCACCTCTCTTGATCTGCTGGCCACACCCTTCTTGATGCATTCCAGGATGCAGTTGGCCTTCCAGGCTGCATAAGTGCACTGATGGCTCGTGTTGAGCTTTTCATCAACCAACTCCCCCAAGTCCTTCTCTTCACTGCTACTCTCAACCAGCTCTGTACCCAGTTTGTAACTGTGCCTGGGATTGGCCCAACCCAGCTGCAGGACCTTGCACTTGGACTTGTTGAACCTCATGCAGTTTACACTGGCCCATTTCTCAAGCCTGCCAAGTTCCTTCTGGATAGCCTCCCCTCCCTCAGGTGAGTCCGCTGCACCACAGAGCTTAGTGATATCAGCTGACTTACTGAGGGCACTTACTGGCACTTAGTGCCACCATCCATGTCAATGACAGAGATGTTAAACAGCACTGGATCCAGAACAGAACCCTGAGGAACTCCACTTGTCACTGGTCTCCACCAAGCCTCACCACACTTTCAATACCAGACGCATAGTAAAAAAAATTCAAGCCTAATGGTAAAAAATAGTTGCTATTATAGCTGTTCAGCATATTCCTTCAAGCTCTCTTCAGTCTATTTCTAGGTTCTCTTTTTAGTGTCCACGCCCACATCCAGGCTATGACAAATTGAGTAATACTCCTGAATTCCAGACCAGCTAAAACATAGCTATAAATAACAAGTTACATTTTACCTCACCAGTGGAAAAGTGCCTGCATACTTTAAAATAATTGCATCTGGAGCAACAAGGAGAGATAGCTGAAAACACAGTTGCTACTGCTGTCTTAGCCAGTACCACATCAAAGCAGGACAGCCCAGGGGTACCCCAGTCCGGGGGAACAACCGAGCAGCAACTGCAGCTGAGCACACGTAGCCAGAGGAGGAGGTGAGGCTTCTCTTCTGCTCATCTCGAGATGCCCGGCGGGATGTGAGCGCGGCCCCGCGGCTGCCCAGGGCACCCCCCGCGCCAGACGGGCCGCCCCGGGGGAGCATC
>NW_008610919.1:0-7554 GCF_000691845.1 Merops nubicus
CTCCTTTTATCCGTTAGAAAAGCTGGGCTTGGCCCAAGGGCACGAAAGGGATCGTTTTACTGCCCGGAGAGCTGGGTGTGCCTGGCTGCCTCCCCACCTCCCTGCCTGCCGCACTGGAGCCGAGCGAGGGGACAGGGGAGGGGCAGGGGAGAGACAGGGGAGGGACAGGGACAGGGAAGGGACAGGGAAGGGACAGGTCACACCTGGCGCCGTGTCCCCACGCTCAGACCCGGCTCTGCACCTCCCTTCGCCTCTGCTGCTGAAGGACGTGGAGCACGGGCTCTTCTGGCTCCCCTGGCAGAGCTCCAACAGGACGGGTCCCTTCCCCATTTCCTGAAGGCTTCTCTGCTCCTCGCCTGCCTAAGTGGTGTTGGAAAGAGGAGAGGGGGATTATGCATCAATTGTTCACTCTGTTGCAGAGCAGGCAGCTCCCTGGTGCAACAGCAGAGAGGAGAAGAGGAGCCTCAGCTTAGTGCCAGGTCCAGCCCCGTTCCCTCCGACCTGCAGCCAGCTGCAGCCTGGGGCACACAGACTCTGCCCTGCCAGCAGCACCCAGCGAGTCTGCACCAGGATGGGCACGAGGGTCAGAGGTGCCACAGCTCCCCCAGACCCCACCAGTTTGCCCCCCTCTCCTGTTAGCACTAAAACAAGGGTGGTTTAGGGGGGCTGCACCCTGCACCTACCCAACGTGCCAGTCTGCACTCAGCAGGAGGCAGGACAGGTTTCTGCTTAAATTACTGGTTTCCTATGTAGGAAGACAAAGACATAAATTAGTTTCATGGGCTTTCTGCATTTTCAAACAGCCTTCAAGAGACAGATCACTTTACTATCAGGTTGTAAATCCTCCATGAGATTTCAAAGTCTGGCCCGAATGTGTCACCCTCCAGCTCTTCCCCTTATCAGGACAGTAAGATAGCACTGGCTACAGAATATCTGGCCACAGCCTAGTCAAAATATGTACTTCCTCCTTTGTGGGAAAAGCACAAGCTGGCTGGGGATCCCAGCTACTAAAAGGAAATTCTCTTTTTGAAAGAGGGAAAGGGGAAGATTGAGCCAGATGAGGAAAGATTCCTCCCTGCCCTGCAAGGAGAGAAAAATCCACCGAGTGTGAAGCAGACCAGAGTGTTTCCCACCCCTGGCTATACTCAGCCTGGTGGCTGACGTAGACACAGCTCCAGATCCTTCTGTTCACAGGCAGAGCCTCCTCCCAGCTCCTCTGGGTCAGCCTGAGAAGAGAGGGATTGAACCTGAATGTGTGGGTTAGAGTCCTACAGTCAGGCAGGAACAACTCCCACCAGAGTAAGCCCCGGCTGCTGGATCTCACCAGGCTGCCCTCCAGCCTCAGCTCCTTTGTAACAGCAGACAACCAAGCAGAAAGCAACCCAGCCAGGTAAAACACAAGCCTGTGGCCAGATAAACTATCAGAAAGGGCCACGCTGTTCCCAGCAGCCTCGGCAGAAACACCAGTTCAGCATTAAGAGAACTGAACTTCAGCCTGGTTTGTGCTATCAAAGGCCAGATCAATGAAAAGCCATTTTCTAATCTTAATTACTGCCATGCGACACCCCTGGTTTTAGGTAAGGATGAGTCTGTCTCCCATTCAAAGTTCAGGATTTCTTTTCTGCACCATTAGCAAGGCAGGGGAGACTGGGGACAGCCCCATGCACCTCACTGCTGCACAGTCCCAGCAAGCCAGGAGAACCCCTCACCCCCCAGCCTGCGCACCAAATGTTCCCCCTTTAAATCCAGCTTCCAGTCAGGAGCAGTCAGGACCTGGTGATCCACAGTTTGCTCGTGTTGTTGGGATGCCATGGCAACAGCCCAGGTTTTCACAACCCCATGAGTGCCCCTGCAAAGGGTAAGGCAGGAGACACCCTCCTGGGGAAGTGGACACTGACAGGGGGCTGTGCTCGGTGCCACAAGCCAGCCCAGCCCTGCACACCCAGGAGCAGCCCACTGACACCCACAAAGCCAACCCAGGAGTCAGGAGTGAGAAACCCCTCCAGAAAAGCTTCAGAAAAGGAACCAAGCTCCCAATTCCAGCCCAGAAAGTGTGTGTGGGGGGGAAATTCATAATGGAAGAGAAAGAAATCTTTTCAGGTGAGCAAAACCATGTGTTAAGAACATGTCATTATGCACGTGGCCTGTGGTTTCCACATCTCCTCTCGCTGCCATGTCTGCACTGAAGCAGGGAGGGCCCGTGGGGTTTGTGTTTGCACAGCACAGTCCTACTTTGGGCTTACTGCTCCCAAGTGCTCTGGCAGGACACTAACGAATTTATGACTGGCTGACACAGGCTGTGGTGGTCTCGGGGTACCGCAGGAGCACAATGGCGCACTCGTCCAGCAAACACAACATCAGCACAGCAGCACTTCCACCTACACGAGTGCTGAAGATTCACCCCGTGCTCTGCTCACAGCTCCCCCTTTCAGCATCTAAGGAGCCTCCTCAATAACAATTCCAGCTCATCAATAATTCCTGCAGATAGAGAGAGATTGCTCCAGGGGGAATTTGTTCTTTTACTGTCCTGTATGCCAACCACCCGATGCTGTGAGCTGTGTTAGGGTGAGGTGATTATCTATAACACGATCTGAGTGAGGTGTTCAGTGCTGCTCAGGCTGTGGAGCTGCTCAGGCTGTGGAGCTGCTCAGGCTGTGGAGCTCAGGGGAGTGACAGCTCCTTGGCAGAAAGCGGCTTCTCCAGGAAGGCGACGGCCGGCTGAGCGGAAGGACTCGTGTTCCAAAGGTTGGTACCTCGGTACAGTTCATTGCCTTGCAGCAGGAACCCTCCTGCTAGAACTCGGGGCCTCATGACTAATTTGAAGTGCTTTAATTGGTGTCTTTAGTTCTCTGCCACTGCCCACTTCCAAAACACTTTGGCTGCTTTCTCGAACCCGGTGTGATTCCACCGTTCACATTAAGTCAACACCCTCTCAGCCTTGTATTGGATCAACTGAAGGGGCTGAAATCCTCACATATTTCATGAACAAGTGGCTTCTCTGAGGACCTGGAATCCTTCTGTGGCCCCTCTCTGCTCCAGTGCCCTTGGCATGTGCGTGGCCATTGTTTGAGCTGCAGCCTCATCCACGTGGGAGGCACATCCCGCTCTCCTGGCCCTGCAGCTGGAACAGCCTCAGCCTCAGCCCGTGCTGGAGCTGCTGGGATGGGTCTCACCTGAACTGCACTGTCCCTCCCAGCTACCCCTCCCCTTCTCACCGCAGAGCAGCTCTGGCATTACCGGGCACATCGCCGGGACCTGTGGGGACGGCTGGATGCAGACTGCCCGTGGTGACAGAGCCTGCTGCTGCACACCAGAGCCAGCCCCGTGTGAGCAAGGCTTCCAGCAAACTCCTGTCCCTCCAGGAGCTGCATCTCATCTCTCCTCCCTCTGCCTCCCCCGCTGATGCTGAGGAGCTCTCGTGGCCTGGCCCCTCCTGGGCAGCTGCCTTCTGCTGGCCATGGAATCTGCTGCTGAGAAGCATCTCCTCGAGCTCAGAACTGGCCACACCTCTTCTGTTAGCTGAAAGCCAAAAACAGCATCGGTCTAAACCCCAAGGTGTTTAGATAACAGCACCAACCCACTCACCAGCACCTCCAGGAACACCTCGGACCCCCGCAGGAGCTGCTGCCGCTGGAGTTTCCCCCTGCAGCATTTTCCAGTGCTCAGCCCCGCGGATGGGCCCCGTGTGCCTCCCCTCCTGTTTGCAGGAGTGTTTACACCCACGCTGCGGCCACAGCCATGGCAACGGACCTCTGCACAGTGCCAGGAGCTCCTGGACAAACCAGCAGACCCAGCCCACGAGCTGGGCTGCGAGGAGCCTTCCCAGGGGCACGGCGTGTGGTGGGCACCAGCTCACCCCAGAGCTCGTGGGGCTCAACACACCGTGGAGGCATTGGAGCTACAGACTCCAGCCTCTTTCACATGCACCTAAAGCTGGCTTTCTCCCCTCTCCCCCAAATTACAAGATCTTATGATTACAAGAAATCATGAAGGAATAACTATAAATATAGTTATAATTATGTATAATCATAATTACATGGATAATTTTTACATGAAAGTTGAAAGTGACTCCCACAGCTAAAGCCTTAAGGAGAAGCAAACAAACAAACAAATTAAACCACGCTGATTCTCAGAGCAGAGGTGAACTTTCCAGCCCTGGGAACGCCGGGCTCAGGTTTGCTGGAAACAGCACGTCTCAGCAGGGAATGGAGAATCCATGTTCTGTCCCCACAAAATCACACTCAACTTTTGAGTCCTGCCCGTTGGATCTGTTGGTCTGCTCAAGTTCCCAGCAGCTGATCTGACCCAACCTCTGCAGACACTCATCCAGTACAGAGCAGGCACAGCCAGGTCAGATAGAGTCCATCTGTCCCAGGCCAGTAACACACGCTGGCCAGCCCCCAAACACAGGGCAGTTATAAAGTGATCCTTCCTCTGGCCGTGCTTCTCCAGCCATCAGCTCCTCAACCCTTCCCAAGTTGGAGGGTGCATCTCGACCAGCACATTTAACCACTGCTGACAGTCCTCTCTCCCCATCACTGCTCCACTCCTTGGTTACACTCACCCCTGCTCCCCACAGCCCAGGGCAATGGGATTGCCCGTGGTGTGAGATGATCTTCCCTTGCTCCTGTTCCAATTAACTCAGCTGCTAACTAACGTGCCCCATCCAGAGCAGATGGGAACCAGGAGGTGACTTCACTGCAGTCAAGGGAACACCATCAGTTTAAAGAGATGAAATGAAAGTCGTGCACGAGCATTCAGCACCATGACAGAGTCTGGGGCCTGATGCACGTCTGGGTTAAAGGACAAGGCCAAAAAGTGCATGGAGGAAGGAAGGAGAGAAATGATTTAGCAGTCATTAAGAAGAAATTATTCTTGGCAGAATTTCACTTCATCTGACACAGCCTGGGCAGAGTCAACGGTGGGATCTCACTTTACACCAGCTGCTCCTCCATCTCCAAGTCCAGGAAGGATTAAGGTCTTACTTCCCTCCAAGTACTAAGCACCCATCACAGCAGCCATCCCAATTCACCCGTGTTTGCACAGCCCTCAGCACAACCTAGCCCTAATTGTGGCCAACGACCGGGTTTCCTAATAGCTGCCACAACACAACCAACCATCCTCACCCCGCTGACTGCACGGGAACGAAGCTGCTCTGCAGCCTCTGGTCCCGGGCGTGAATTCCAAGACCTTTTGCAAAATCAAAGCTGTCCAAACAGATCTGTTGCACAATAAATGCTCCCAAGAGAGAAAAACAACGAAGCAAAACACAGAACTGCATGTGTTGTTTTAGAGATAAACTGTCCTGCAGGCAGGACGGAGGTGGGAGAGGCAGGAGGAGAACCCGACGCAGCTCCCTGTGCTCGGAGCGACTCCTCACCGGACACATGGCTGAGAAAACTCATTTGGATCTTTGGGCCATTAGACTGCAAAAGCTCCATCAGACAAGCTGTCCTGCTGCTGCACAGGCCGGCTTGGACCAGCTGGGGGTTCCAGAGTCGGTTTCTCCTGGACAAGCACCAGGGACATCCACAGCAGGGATGTTTTCCACGTGCAACTCCAGGAATTTAACATGTTCAACTTGTAAAAATGGGAACCTGCAGGATCTACCCAAAACAGGTCAACGTGAACACCAACTGTTTTGTGAAAGGCAGAGAGGCAGAAGAGCAAAAGCAGAGGGGCTAAACCAAAGAGGTGTAGGACCTCCTCCCAGATGAGTCTCTGTCAGAAGAAAAAAAAGGGCCAAAAAAATGTCAAATATTAATTTGTTACAAGTGTTTTATTACAGCTGCAATCACCAAGCTGCGATGGTTATCTCTGCCTACAGAGGGGCCAGCCCAGCTCCCAGGAGACAAGGGTTTCCTCCCACAACTGCCAACATAGGAAACAGAGAAGCAAGAGAATTGTGCTCCTAAGATTGGGACTTCAGCAATTCCCACCTCTGCTGTTACACAGCCCAAATATTTCACAGAACCCCGGCATGGTGGGGTTGGAAGGGACCTCTGGGGATCATCTCATCCAAGCCCCTGCTCCAGCAGGTCACCCACAGCAAGGTGCCCAGGATGGTGTCCAGGAGGGTTTGGGATCTCTCCAGAGCAGCAGACTCCACAGCCTCTCTGGGCAGCTGCTCCAGGCTCGGGCACCCCCACACCAAAGAAAGTTTCCCCCCTGGTCAGATGGAAACTCCTGGGTTCCAGTTGGTGCCCGTTGCCCCTTGGCCTGTCGCTGGGCACCACTGAGCAGAGTCTGGCCCCAGCCTCTTGCCCTCCACCCTTTAGATACTGACCACCATTAATATCTCAGCACTGAGCTCTCAGCCAGCAAGACACTGTGCTCCAGTACCCAGCTTTTAACCCAAACCCAGAGTTGGAAGCTTCCAAACGAAAGCCAAAATGAAAGTGCAACCCTTCCATTTCCCTCTGGTCTTCTCCCAGCTCAGGGCTTGGTATCAGGTTTTACAGTGAGAGCAAAGGGTAAGACTGCAGCCTTGGACCTGGCTGGGGAGCCCAGCCCTGGGTGTGGCACGTCTGTGTCAGGCACCATCGTAATCAATACATTCAACAATGACAATAATAATTATAATTACAATTATCTTGAACCTGCCCACCTTGCCTATGACATGAATGACTCTTTCCAGGTCTGTGGGAGGGGAGATCAGGTTCAGCACCACGTGGAGCTGAAGGTACTCACGGCTCTGCCTGCTGCTCAGAGAAACCTCCTCCAGCCCCAGCACCCAACCGCCTCCTCCCCACCCCGCCAGCACCCGAAGCCACCGCCAGCCACCAGCTCCACCTGAGGCAGGTTTCCACATTACACAGGGACAGCGTGGGAGGAGAGAGGCTTGGCAGGAACAGGAGAAGAGGGAAAAACAGTGCCAAGAGCGAGAGCAGCTCTTCACAGTGCCCAGGATGTGTCCTTCCCGTGCACAGAGGAGCCGTGCAGCCCACGGTGCAGGGGAAGAGCTTTACCCAGCCCCAAAAAGGGCAGAAAGGCCCCTTTGGGCAGGGCTGAGCTCCGGCGCACCAGGCGTGTGCCAGGCATGAGTCAGTCGTGCAGAATTTGACCCCAGGAGTTAGAAATTGGGATGAATCAGATCCGGTACCAGATCGAGGAGGGATTAGAGACTGGCTCTGGGCTCAGCGCCGGCGCGGCCCCGGGCCAGGCACACGAGCAGGATCCTTGCACGGGCACACGCAGCCTGGTGTCACCACGTCAGGGGAGCCGGGCTGGACCCCGCCAGCCAGAGACAAGGGCAGCACCAGAAAAACCAGCATAAATTCATTAGCTGTTTTCTGGCAGTGGAGAAACAACATAGCCCGGCCAGTTGTGGGTCCAATAGAGGAAACAATGAATTCAAACAGCAGAGGACACAAACAGTACAGTCTGACTAGTAACGGGTGGAACAAAGTGACCATCCTGCTCACGGCGGGTGATCCAACAGAGCAGAAGAGAAAAGAAAGTAAGGAACCCAACAGCTCCCACGAAGCCATCCTGGGGGAAATGCCAGCTGAGATCAGGGTTGGATGTTACCTTATTGCTCCGCGTTAGTTGTCG
>NW_008610919.1:7676-9973 GCF_000691845.1 Merops nubicus
CCTGCTTTGATCGTGTTCTCTTCACAAGCAGGACACCTGCTGCTGGGCACCCCATTGGCTTTTGTCCACGACTGGCCAGGCCCTGGGCGAAAGCCAACAGAAATGTTTTGGTGCTCATCTGGCCTTTCCCAAAACAGCTCATGGCTTTTCCTCACACAATTAAATTACTGTTCTCACAACATCTCTTCAGAGACAAGAATCATCACACATCTCTGCAGAGAAGGGAACTGTCCATATGCCAGGCCCCAATTCTGGGCACTCCAGAGCAGAGCGAGTGGGTGATTCCTCCCTGTGCCCCGAGGTGCTGGCCTGGGCCCGTGCCCGGTGCCAAAGTCTCCCTCGCCACGCTGCTGAGAGGAGGCTGAGCCCGGCAGCCCCTGGGGTCACCCGTCCCCCAGACCCACACCAGCACCCACGGCAGCCCCCACCCTGTGCAGGAGCCCTCGCTGTGCCCGGGGCTGGGGCGCATCCTTCGGGAAGCACAGTGCTGGTTCCAGAAAGCACGGGGCAAAACGGGGGCACAGAGATCCACTTCACCTAAGCAGCCAGGAAGAGAGCAGACTGGGATCTTTTGCCTGCTGATTTGGGCACGTGGCCTTGGGAAGCACAGGCACAAGTGGGGGGGCACAGAGGCGCTGGTTCTCCAGCACAAGGAGCGCCCAGCCCAACCTCCGTGGGATCCCACAGCCAACTGCCCCTCGGTTCTTCCCAGCACAGCTGCTGCATCCAGCACGACCCCATCCCCTGCTCCCGCCCCTTCCAGCTCCCCACTCCCACCCGCTGATGAATCCAGGAGCCCAGTTCCCCATCCTCAGAGAAAAAAACACACCCAAAGACACCTCACCTCACGTGCCATCCCTTAAATTTCCAGGCTCGCTCCCGTTAACGCTAATTCTAGGAGAAGCTGCTGCAGGCTGGGATTCCTCCAACCAGCCACCAATCCCCACCTTGGGGCAAAACATTTCTGCAATTCCCAGTGCAGACGTCCACCTTCTAACTATCACTTTGATGTCTTCAAGTCTTTTTTTGCCCCCAAAGAAGATCCCAGTATATTTTAGCCTCAGAACCCACATGCTGCCAAACAGGTAGATGGCCTCATAAATATCCATGCAGCCTCATTAAGAGCTGAAGGTTGCAGTACCCACTGAAACACAATACATCATTATTTATGCTGCAAACCATGTGAGAATGACACACAATGCAGGAACAAAATGCTTAATTAAAAGTGACACAAGAGCACCCAGCAGATTGCAATCAGAGTGGTGGATACTGGGTGCTGTCTAAAAGGAATGAAGTCATTTGCCCAAGTGTGGATTGAGAAACACCAAGCAGTAAGTCCTCACATTGTGCCTCATTTATACCCTTTTTATAAGCAGGGATGTTGAGAAAGGAGAAGCCATTTGCCCAAGGAACAGGACAGGTTGTCTCACTGGGAACTGGGACCTCAAGCTCCCAGCACAGCTCAGAGGAGTGGGCTGCAAGAGCAGCTGACCCAAGGGCAGGTGGGGATGTTGGACACTCACAGCCTCTGGGACAGCCCTCAGCTGAGAGGACAGGGCAGCGGTTCCCCAGGCAAAGCCAAGTCCCCTCATCAGGGAGATGATCCACGTGGCTGCCTGGGGGAGATCCAGCACCCAGCAGCTGCTTCCCCAGCACCAGGCCAGGATGGCATCAGCGGCCCCTTCGGGCAGCGGGCAGGGAAGAGCCTGCAGCACCCGGGCAGAAACAAGTGATGTCACCACTTCACACAGCCTAGTTATTTTTCTTCAATACCTGAAGTTTCCTGGAAACTACGTGAGCAAAAGCACTGCAGATGGGTTGGAAACCTTCCCGAGAGTGAAGCAGATGTGGGCACGTCCCATCCTGCCTTCCAAACCCTTCTATAAATTCCTTGCAGGTGACGTCTAGTTTGGGTGAAGCGATTTCGACAGCAGAGTTTTAGCTACTTGCTGTCTCACCCAGAAATCTGGAAGGAGGAAGGAGGGAAGGGGCTGGCTGGAGGAAGGGGATGTGAGTGGCTCTGGGCAGGCACACAAAGGAACAGAAGGAGGTGAGAATAGAGGCATGGCACTAGAAGGGTGGATGAGCATGGAAAGAAGGAATGAGGGAGCAGGAAGGGAAGCACAGGGATGGAGTGGAGCTGGGGAGCTGCAGAGCTATCCCCAACCACCCCCCAAACCAGGGTCCCCCCAGACCCAGAGCCTGGGGTGAAACCCTCCCGCCCAGCTAGCCCAGGCAGGTGGCCACTGCTGCCACCCTGCCTGGCTGGGGAGGGCAAAGAGGGACACACACATCAC
>NW_008610919.1:10018-16835 GCF_000691845.1 Merops nubicus
CCCCTTCCCCACCGGGCACCGTGGCAAGGGCACCTCTGCAGCCACAGCCCTTGCCACAAGGCCAGCTCAGGCCTGGGACCCACCGGCCACCTCCAGCCTATGCCACAGAGCAGGTAAAGGCCTCTCCCCTCCCAGGGCGAGGGCCAGCAGCCAGATTTAACAAAAGCAAACCAAACATTTAACCCAACAGGCCGCCACCTTATTTTCTTTTTAAGCCCGAAGTAAACCCGGTGGAGTGAACGTGGTTCTCTGGAACCAGGAACCTGCAGCTGCTCTGCCCAGTCCTGCCTGTGGCCCCAGTATCAGCCATTCCCCTGCAATGTGTCACTTGCTTTAACACACAGAGTTCCCACTCCAGACACTCCTCGCGTGCCTGGTGAGGCTGAAACGAGTCCTGCTGACCCACTCATTACCTCCCTGCAGCCCTCAGCCCTGTCCCTCTCTTGCTTAACCTTAATCATTCGGATTCCTCGGGGCAAACGCTGATTTGTTGTTTATGCTTCACACATCACCCATACTCAATAAACAGCAATTACTTATGGAACCTTGATAAATAAATCATTCTACTATGTGTACACATATTGAGGCAATAACCCTAAGAAGTGATTTTCCAGCTGGCCAGGATAAATCTCCCTGTATCGAGGGAAGGGTGACAACAGTCTCTAGGTTTGTCTGCAAAGTTCTGAGCCCCCCAAAGCCACCCTCGTGCCCATCCCCAAACCTCAGCCTACCAAGCAACTGCACTGCAAGCTCAAAGCAACACGTTGCCTTGCTCCAGGTGTATCCAGAGGGGAGATCCAGGGACCACTCAGCATCTCTGGATGGTGACGACTCCATCCCAATGGATCAGGAGACAAGCTAGCCCAGGCTGCAAGGATGCAGGCGGCAGCACCACGGGAGTAGGAGGACACAGCAGTTCAGGCTGAAGGTGACTGGAGCTTTCATCACATCCTTCAGAACCTTCTCCACCTTGTTACCACCTTCCTCTTGTCCCCATCCTTTTTTAGCTTGTTTGGCTGTCACCAAATATTATAGCCTGATTTTAGAGACCAGCCCATTCCAAACCAAAACAAATACCTGGCCAAGGAGGAGCATGGAGAGCATCAGCGGGAAGGGAAGAAACACCCTGACTCAGTACTGCCTCTCCCATAGGGCAGGAAGAGAGAAGCATGTAGCAGGGCTTTGGCTGCTGCTGGGTGAAGCACTGTCCCTTCTCCAGGGGGTGACAGGTCCTGCACCACCAGCTGCGATACCACAGAGCAGAACCACTCCAGCAGCAGGCTGCTGGTTAGACTGGAATCAGGGCCTCCCGAGCACCCAGCACCACGAGCAGCAGCGTCCCCACGGAGCAGGGCAAGCTGGGACACCCACCTCACTGCTCTGCCTACCAGGTGGGACCACAGGAGCTTCAGCCTCGGCACCTGGAAAGGAGAGCTTAGAAAGCAGGTTCATCTCCTCTCTGCAAGCTCTTCCCACGCGTCCTCACATCACCCGCCAGCTGCTGACCACTTGCAAACACTTTCCCTAGAGGGTTATTGCAAACCAAAACCAACCTTCTGGGAGGAGGCAGGACTTTGTAAAGCCCTGCTCATCTCACTGAAGAGTGGCCCCAAAGATCCCACTGAAAAAAATCACTTTCCACACCCCTGCCTTTCCCAAGCAGTAAAGGCAGCTTTAATCTTAAACCATCATCCTTCTGCACCTTTCTGTGGCAGAATGATTCAGCCTCCACCTCAACCTGGGGTACAGCACATGGTGCTGTGCAGGAGCTGGGACTCCAGCAGCACCCAGCAGTGTGTCCTGGATGAGGTTTTCGTGCTGTCCTGCACTGGGAGATGCTATTTCAGCCAAGCTGAGTATCCCTCCAGTCTGGATCCAGCGTCAGAAATTTAATTCCAAGGGAAAAAAAAAAAAAAAAAATAAAGGGGGAGAGACAGAACTGGTACTTGGCTCCTAGGGGGCAGACTGATGCTCTGGCAGACGGTGGCTGATGCGATGCCCGGCAGCACTTCCCAGGAGCTTGCGAGACCTCATGGTGCAATATCCCACCGACCTCAGCACAGGGCTCTGCTCCCAGCCACCACCAAACCCAGCTCACCCCATTTCACCTCTGTCTCCTTCCCTCAGAGGGCTCGTTCCTGGGGAGCCATCGCTACTGCCCACAGTCCCAGATGAGGCAGAAACCTGCCCGGTGACCCCACGACCTGATGCTAATCGGGAACCTCGATGTGCCCTCAACCGCCCCGAGCAGCCCAGGAGGAGAGAGATCATCTCACCCCACCGTGCAGGAGCCTCGAGCTCTGCCACCTCCCAGCCGTGCAGTTTGTCTGAATCCTTAAAACAAACCATGAGGATTAAACTGAAAACTCCTGACAAGGATCCATTGAGTGAGGGATCTGAAATGGATCAATACTTGAGAGTATTCAACTGGGTCATCAGGGGAGATATTTTCCCTGGAAAAGGTGTTTTGGTACGACACGCAGGCCATGTGGAAGCACGTTGTTCTCAGCAAAATACTGAAACTACACTTGAAGAACAAGTTAACCCTACTGGAACGGGTCATCTTCCTTCTGAAGTCCTTCCTAAGACAAAATCGGCTACATCATCAGGCACGCTTCATGTTGAAGCAGGTCTGTGACAGATCCAAGCCTTCTTTCTCTTCACTTGGCAGGGAAATTCCCAGCTCGGCTTCCAACATGGGGCAGAATCAGATCGTAAAACAGCAGCTTTCCCACAAAATGGAAATGAAGCATTTTGGCCAGAGAAGACCATGCCCTCTCCTGAGAACACCACAATGACAGCAGACAAGAAGAGGCAGAAGCGAGCGTTCTTCAGTCACGATTTTTCACATGAGAAACTGAGTTAAAGCAGAAAAATGCTTTCAGGAGAGCCATGTCCAACACTGATTTACACCTAGGTCCAAACAGGTATTTAAGGGCGTGCCACCTTAGCAGCCAAAAACTCATTAAAAAACAGTGGTTTTTTGTGTCTCCAGCACCAGCTTTTAAAGGGCTTTCAAGGAGTGGGAGCACAGCAAAGATGGACTTGGGCACTTTTGAGATCCAACCTGGTGTCTAGAGGTTTTGAAGGTCTCTGTTGTAGCCACTCTTCATCCCCACACTCAGGGGTCTCAAAACCAGACCTCTCATCCCTAAAACACTCAAAGCACCAGAAGCTTCTGTGACCTGCTCATGTGGCCAAAGGAAGACCTGGGCACCTCTCATCGCAAAGAGCTGGAGATGTCTCTCCAAACTCCTCTTCTTAACCACTTCAGAGTCTTTATGATTTTAAACACACCCCCTCCAAAAACAAAAAAAATTACAATTTACAATTCTTTCCTAGGGATTTGGGCTGGCACCCAGCTGGGGGCTGAGCCCAGGCTCCGTGTGCCAGGCACAGGGAACCATCCTCCCCGGGCGGCTGCAGCCCAGCACCTCTGGTTGCTTTCTTCACCATTTAAGGATGAGGAAAGCAGCCGCTCGGGGCCCAGCGAATTACCTGCGAGTGCCTATGCCCTCACCACACAAACAAGCTCCTGAAGAAAGGAGGGTACAGACAGAGGAGGGAAGAGAAAAAAAAGCCAACAGGTTGATCTGGATTACATCAACGGTTACACCCTCCTCCGTTTAATGAACATAGGAGAACAGGTGCTTGTAATTCATTAGCCAGCCCACGAGCCGAGGAGACAGGAATTAAGCCGACCAAACTCCCCAGCGTGCCACTGCTCTCCTTCCCTTTGAGGCAGCAGCAGCACGAAAACTTTGTCTCTTTTTTCTCTTCCTTTTCCCCGTCTTGCCCTCCCCTCGAGCTGCAGAGCATGACTAACCCTTACCGAGCCTTCAGCAGTGGCTCCCTCTCCTCCTGGGAGGTGTCAGGGACGATGAGCACAGGAGGAGCAGGCAGCACGTCCCCGGATCTCCTGGGCCCCGGCAGCAGCTCCCTCAGCCTCCACGGAGACGGCGGGTACCGGCGCCCCTCCCAGCCCCCCTGCCCCAGCAACGGGGGGCTCCTGGCCCCCGTGCACCTCGACATCGACTCAGACTTCCAAGCCATACGGCAGCAGGAGAAGGAGGACATCAAATTGCTCAACAACCAGTTCGTGACCCTAATTGAGAAGGTAAGGTGAGCTGCTGAGGACCAGGGTGCAGCACAGGGATGAGGAGGGTGGTGGGGAAGCAGATACTAACCAAGCTCTGAGGAGACTTATCAAGGCCTTCAGCTAATCACTGCCAGGCTCTGAATATTAGGCTAATTACCCAATTAGCTATTCCTTCAGTGCTATCTGTTTTACCAAGGGCAAGCATCATCTCTAGGTGCAGCTGAGCCACATCTGTGGCCAGCAGCATCAAGCAGCCCATGCACCTCCTGCCCTGTCACCCCCAGGTCCCAGGGAGGATGAGCAGCTCTGCCCCGGGGAGGGGCAGCAAAGGCAGGGCCAGGGAGGCACGGGGTGGACAGAGCAGGCCCTGGGTGCCACAGTGGACACAGCCATGGGCAGTGGCACCGATTAGGGTGGCAGCTCAAATTCTTCTCCGACTGCTGAAGAGAGGTGGAAATTCAGCCCATAACAACGTGGTGGGTGAGGGAGACCCCCCACCCACTGCCCTCCTCTGTGGTTTTTATTGCGAGGGGTTTGTGTGCGTAGCCAAGAAAGTGTCGCTTTCATCTCTTAAGATCCATGAGAAGGCAGAAGGTTTCTCAAAGGAAAACAACTCATCTAGCCGAGGCAGGTTTCTGCAGAGCCCTGGTGCTCTGTAAACAGATGGTAATCTCCTCGGGGATTGCTTCACTGCCGTCTACGATCCAGGTACTCGATGCCAAGCTGCTATGGCTTGGGATAGTTTTCTTGGTTTAACTCTAGCTCTAAGAGGACCTGAACTCATGCTGGGAAGAAGAGGGGCGGGGGAACCACCTCCCATAGCATCCACCCAGACTGAACAGCTGTGAACCAACCGCCCCTACAAGCACAGCCAGGCGTGTGGTGGCACCAGGGGCTGACCCTGCCTGGGGGGCACAGCAGCCTCCACACCTGGGCACAGATCTTGGCAATGGGAGTTTGGAAACCCTTGGTTTGGAAAGCACCCAGGTGGGTTGTGTCGCACGCGCGGCAGGACTGGTCCTTTGACTACGTGGACTGAGAGGCCGGGGTCTGTGTGGATGTCAGCCCTGCCCTGAAACCAGAGCTCAGCAGGAGGGATGGGGGCAGGGGAGCTGGGACAAGACCACGCACTGGCAACAGACACGTGAGCCAGACCACGTGCACTGGCCTGTTCTGTGCAAACAGGGATGGAAGATGTGAGAGAGCCTCCAGGTTTCCTGACAAACCCAGTGCAGTGGCCTGCTGATAAGTGTGCACGACAGGGCCTGATGGACAGAAGAAACAAACTCCTTAGCTGGGTGGCTTTGACTTCAGTGCTGGCAGCTCCTGCGTGGAGCTTTGAAGGCTGTAGCTTCAAGTGGTACAGCAAGTGGCAAACTTCGGCCATCCGCCTCAGGCCCTCATTCCAGAGGAAAGTAATGACACTTCCTTGTCAAAGAGAACTTGTCTTTTTAATCAGGAATTCAGATGGTCTCATGCCCGAGCAGCTCATTCCTCAGATAATTGACCACACTAACTTCAGGAGTTTGCTGCTGATGGTTTTCCAGCAGGCTGTTCCAGATCTGCTGGTATTTATTTTCCATCCAGATATGTCCAGGTGGAAGACAGGGAAAAGCCAAGTCATGGAGCCCCTGCTTGAAGCTCTACCTTTAGCCTGAGCAGCTCGGAGGCAGAGGGCTCTGAGGACAAAGCTTCGGTCACTACTTCTGCGTTCAGGTGTCATTTTCCAGGAAATGAGGCCAGATGCTTCTGCTGCAAAGCTCATGTTAAAAGACTTTGCAAGGAAGAATTTCTGCTAAGAGGGATGCTGCATACGAAGCCAAGACGTATGCAGGTCAGCCCAGCAGATGGGTATGGTCTGACTGGAGAGTTTGGGGAAGGGACAAAAAGAGCAGCTAAGGATTTGGAGCAAGGTCAGGAACAGACTTGATCTGAGGGTCAAAGATGGAGTTCAGATTTCTAACAGGCAACGTATTCAACCATTCACCATCCTGGCATGGAACAGGGAAGCTGCCTCTAAGTGAGAGGCTGTTCCCTGTGGCCAGTCCCACAGAGGGATGTGCCATCAGAATCCCTGAGGTGTCCCATACAGTGAGAACAAATGGCCCAGTGGGCTCCTGGCAGCCCTGGAGGCCCCTCACTTGTGCTCTGCTGCAGCAGCATCCCCTGGTCCTCCGCCTCACGCTGGTTCTGGGCCAGGACAAAGCAGCCAGTCAGCAGGCTGGACTACGCTGGGATGCCTGTGGCCATGCACTGAGGTATAGGGAGGAAGGGATCAGGTCTCTAACTGAGACCTGGAAGCTCCAAACGCTCCCAGTGCTGCTGCTGAAAGCCACCCGTGAGTCTCGGGCTGGGTTTGCTCTGCTTGGCTGCTCTCTGCTCGGACCAGAAGCATTTTGGGAAAGACGCTGCCCCTCACCTCCCGCAGCTGGAGCTCTGCCTCCTCAACGCACCGACGCTGCTTCGGGCCACAGAGAGCTGCAGACAAAGCTGAAGACAAAGGTGAAGAGAAAGCTGAAGGTCAAGGGCTGACAGCATCTGCACCCACCGCTCACCCCGCGCAGGGCAGGGTCACCGCGCGGGGGCCGCTCGGGGAGGCACCTCACCACTCAAAGCGTGACCGAGGGACTGCGGGTTTGCTCACGGGGCACTAAGAGAGAGGTAGCAATTAGATAACTAATTGAAGCTAGCCAAGAGCTTTGAGGATGAGGACTGTTA
>NW_008610920.1:0-297 GCF_000691845.1 Merops nubicus
GCCCCACGTCCTGTCCCTGGGCTCCGGCCACGCCGCCCTTCCCGAGCAGTGCCTGGCCATCCAGGGGCCAGCAGAAGAGACAGCTGCCTTTGCTCAGCCAGAGGCTGTGGAGGAAGTGGTTGCCTCCGAGGTTCTCTCTCACTACGTTGGGCCTGTGGCAGAGAAGGCGGCTGGAGAGATCCTCTTGGATGAGGCTTCTCTGGAAATAGAAGGGCAGCCGTATCCGGCAGCTGGGGTGGTCATTGAGGAGACTCTGGTGAGCAGCCCCACAGACATCTCCAGTGGGAACGTGGCTGT
>NW_008610920.1:348-5481 GCF_000691845.1 Merops nubicus
TGACACTCAGACTCCTGCAAGTCACCCAGCTGAAACGTCCAGGGGGTGTTTAACACGTATTACTGAAGATCCTTGGTGGCTGCAGGAGATCCTGGACTGCCCCGTGTGCTTGTGCTCAGTGGTGAGGGAAACAGCAGCTTTTGTAACTCAGTGGTGACAGCGTCTCTGCTTGCAGGTTGACCCTGCTGTGTGATGGTATCTCCTGTAGCTTAGGGCAACTGTTTGAGTTTTTCAAATTGTTTCTTAGAAAAATACTTGTGGTGGGTTCTGCAGTTGGACTACAAGATTTGGGGGAGAAAAGGTGTTACTTCTGTGCTCCTGAAGGCTGTTTTCTTGGTAGCAGAGGGGCAGAAGGGAGTCCTTTTAAGTTTAGGTGTTATAGGTTGGTTATAGAGAACTTTATTCTGTGAAGAATTGGATCTGCTGCTTTCAGCTTTAACTTGTGAAAAGTTTGGTAATTTCCAGAGCAGAGCCATTGCTTCTGAAATGATGTAGCAATCGTTTATTCTTCCCTGCTTTCTACTCTTCAGACATGTTCAAGAATACTGTTCATGAGAGAGTGGGACACAGGTCACCATGTCTCATGTTCTCTGCATGTATTTTCCCTTTGATTTAATTTTAGGATACTGAAGAGAGCAGCTCCTCCACGCCTGCTACACAGTTTATTATGTTACCTCTGCCAGCTCATTCTGTTGTGGAGAACCCAACGTCAATTAAATTGGTAAGAAATTCAGAGTCCTGTGTGGTGTTTTAAGGTATGGATTTATTGCCATAGGTTTGTCTGAAAGATGTTAGAGTAGGAAGGGTGTGGTCATGGTTCAGCTCTTAAAGATAATTCGATTTGGAGTCACTGTGTCAGTTAATGTATTTCTTATCCCTGATTTTATGCCTTGTATATGCTAATGGGGGAGTCTGACTTCTGGAGTGTCTTATGGGGGCCTGTTTCTGCTGCCTTCTTCCTCACAGAGTTTTTGGAAACAGAAGGAGCAGATAATGCTATCAGAATGCACCTGCCTAGCAGCAGTTTCTGTGTTGCCCTCTTCAGGGTCATTGTAGCCATCTGCATCCTCTACTTGGATGCATATTTGTCTTTGTATAATGCCAGAGTCCATCCCTTTCAGAGCAGGAATCTGCTTTTGTGACAGGAAAACATGAGCTCCCCAATCTCATGAATGGCCATGTGACAGGAGAGGAGCAAGGACCTAAAGGTGTCCCTAAAGGTGAAAGGTGATGTGGTCCATTGCATAAGGAAGAACACTATTTCTCTAATCTAGCCACTCCAGTCACCTGTATTTCTGTAGCCATTGTAGGAATCCATTGTACAGTCAGCACTGCAGCTCCTTGTGTTGTATAAACAGGCATCAAATCTGGTTTCCCAGGTCCTCTATGGAGGAGGTCTGGAAACTGGTGGAACACTGCAGATAGTTACCATGGTGCATAGCATGATACTCTTCCAGGTGTCTTAGGGAGCATGGAAATACCTCAGCTTTTTGTTCTGAGAAGCACCTGGCTTAAATTGTCCCATTTCCTTGTCAGCAGCATTTGCATTTCTAGAAGAAAATTTACCTTGTAGGGACCTGGGGAACAACATCTCCCTTGGGAGGGTCGAGTACAGGATATTGAGAAGTGCTGTGCTGACAAAACTCAGTGTGTTGATGCAGTTGTCCTGGCAAAGGTGCTTCAGTTGTCTGTACAGTCAGCGCCTGCTGGTGTTACAGTAGTTCATGAGAAGTCACAGCAAAGCAGCACAGAGTACTTGACCAACAACAGATTACTGCTGAACACTGCCTCTGCCTTGTGAGTGCTTGGCTTCAAGTCTCATTGCCCCATTGGCACGAGTCTGTTAATCACCTCTTGCCTCACTGGGGGCTGCTGTTTGAGTCATTTTTATAGCATCTTATTATAACATTTTCATATTCATAAGAGAGCTGTTACATCACTGTAAATGCAAGGCTAGCTTCTGCAGGAGGTCGTGTGGATTGTTCATCTCTGCTCTGCAGTTTGATCTAATTCTGGTAATACTGAAGGCTCAGAGTAGTTGTGGTCCTGACTCATTCTGATCCAGTTGTGTGGTGGTTGATCAGCAAAGGGAGTAACGGGAGGGCTGGTGGTTTGCTGAGTAATGCTTGTGAAGTGCTTACGAGGAAAAAGGGAGCCATGAGCACAGCTTTGTCTTTTTCAGCTCTGTAGAGAAATCCTTGACAACTTTCTTTTCAGACGACCACCTATACTCGCAGAGGACATGGAAACTGCACCAATCCTGGCTGTTCCTTCACTTATGTCACCAGGCATAAGCCACCAAAATGCCCGATGTGTGGGAACTTCCTGGGAGGGAAATGGATCCCAAAGGTATATTTGCCTTTCCTTCCCCCATTTTCAGACTGGTTTTGTCAATGCCTCTGGTATTTCTAGACCTGGAGATCTAGTACAGGAGGTCAGATATTGCCAGAATTGATCCCTGCACTGCTTGCACTGGAGCGAGTCACCGTTGCAGAGGCCACTTGGCCAAGGTGAGACAGACCTGAAATCACCACACCTTGGGAAAAGGTGCCACTGGTAGCAGGTCAGTTAGAGATGAGTCTGCATGTGGTGACTGTCCCTCACTGAGAGGATAACCATTCTCCTGGCCTTCTGCCTCTGTTACAGTTCCTGTGGCTGGAAGGCGTTGCCTGTTCTTCCTGCTACAGCCCTAGCTAATCACAGGAGTTTGGCTGAACAATTTGTTTTGTGGTAATTTATCTATGCTCGAAGTTATTCTACAAATTGAGGTTTTCTGTAGTCTTTCAACGTTGGTTTTTTTTCCAGCAGGAAGGGGTAACAATTCTCAGCTATATAGGAGCTAGCTACTACGGTTGATCTAGTGGAAGCTGAGGTCTTGTTGGATGTTGTTGACTCATGGCCATGTGTCTGATTATTCATGATGTTCTGACCTTTGCCCAGAAGGAAATGCTGAGGTTTTAGTGGAGTTGTGAAGATAATTTGAAGGGAAATGGAATTCTACAAGTAATAGCTACTCTGCTTAAGTTATTGGCACCTCTACTAGCTGTATATAGCAAAAAAACCCACTTGCTTGTTAAACCTTAGCAGTGTCATGGTAATTAATCAGTTCTGGACAGTTGTACGTTCATTAAATTTAACAAGGTTCCTCAGGCACAAGTTAAAGGATGTTCTCAGTGTGGAAATTTCCATTGACATCCGGTGGATTTGTTCTGAACCTCTTTGGTTTTGTGTGTGGACCCATTAAACATTTAAGGGCAAGAGGTTTTCTAGGCAGCTTACAACTCTGGAGCTGGTGGCTGGGCTTCCTGTGTGGTAAGACACAAGTAGTGATGGCATCTTAGCTTTAGTTCTGTAATTGTGCTGAAGCAGACAGAGAGTTAGCAGCAAAAATGTGTTTTATCTGAAAATGGGATGCCTGCTCCTTTGAAATCCTACACTGATAAGAAAGGAGAAGTTTTATAAGGAGTTTTCTTTCCATCTTTCAGTTTTGTTCTGCTCTTCTGGGAACACACTTGCATAAACAGTTTCACTTGTTTTTTATGGTGTCATGCCTTGGTAAAAACATGCACCAGCAGATGTTTGGGTTTTTTTAACCAATAATAACATCAGTAGAACTGAAACTAAATATATATATTTATATATATATATGTGCCTTCCTGTTCCTTAAAAGGGAAAGGGACTAGGTTGTAAGATGTCTGTTTTTAAAAACCTCGATTATCTTTCTGAATGTGAACTCTGTAGAGAGCTCTAAAATTAATGTGGTTATCATGCCAGAAGCTCTTGATTCCATTTATAATACCTATTTGTGTACCAATTCAGCATTCCATCATACCTTCATTGACCCCAATACGTGGCTTCTGTTGCCTTAGTCTTGAATGTAATTTTTCTTAAAGTCAAAAAGCCTTCCTAAGTAATCCTCTGCTTCCTGACTCTCAAGTGCATGCTCTGCTGAATGCAGGTGTCCAAAAGATACAGGTTCTCTATCTAGCTCCCTTAGGTTCCTCAGTGTGGAAGAATAGACAGCACCAGAGAGCTGAAGCTGTGAGAGGGGAGCGTAGGAGGTGGGTCCTTGCTGCAGAGAGTGGTGGGTGAGCTTGTGATGTTGATGCTAATGGTAATATAGGAGGGAGTTTACAAAAGACTGATTCTTCAAAGTAAACAGTGTCTAAAAATAACACCTGAAGGGCCAGGAGGGTAGATGGTGTTGACAGGGACTTTCTGCTGTCGTCGGAGATGATGTGTTTCTGCTCTCCTACAATTTACTGCTTAAACACTTGGGCTGTTGCTGGTTAAATAGGCCATGGCAAACCTGGCATGTATGAAGGGACCTTACTTATCTGTGAAGCCTAAAGCTCTGAAATGTGATTCTCTCATTGTTTCCAGGAAAAGCAACCAAAAAGCAAATCTGAGCCCAGTTCAGGTACCTCTCTTAAAACTCTGGCAGCGAAAAGAGGTCAACAGTCATCGTTGCCAGAGCCGGCCGCTGTTGGCGAGAGTGCCTCCAAGTCTGCCTTGGAGAGCTCTGAAGCTGTCAGCCAGCTGCTGAGTGCTGTCCCCGGTGGAGGGCAGATGCAGGAGACAGAGTGGGAGGAAGTGATCATCTCTGAGGCTCACATTCTTGCAAACGACATGCTCGTTGAAGACGGAGGGAGTGCTGTTGGAGTGACGCTGGGTCAAGAGAGCCAACGGCAAGGAGACTCCTCTTCAGAGCAGCCAGAAAAAGACAGTGTAGGGCTGGGCATGCTGCTGTCTTCTGAGGTGCCAAGTCCAAATGCCTCTGCAAAAAAGCCAGTGGGGTGAGTCAGTTTTCTGTATGTTATGGGAGTGTATGATGTTGTCTGTGTGCTGATGGGAAGAATCCAAGAAATTGAAGGCAGTTGGTAGCGCTTCCTGTAAGAGCAGTTCTGTTTTCTGTCTGTTTACTGCCAGTTCAGGGTTGTTTCTTTGAGAATGTTTTGTCCATCAGAGCTGATTTTTTTTTGGCCAAGTGACAAACTGTAGTCTCCAGGCAGATATGTCCTTAGCACCATTTCTTCTTTCTACTGCCATCGCTGCAAATTTTGTGCTAATATAGCTTAGCTTAGTGAAGAGAAGAAAACTGAGGCTGAGGGGGAATCGATGGATTTTTTTTTT
>NW_008610921.1:0-3777 GCF_000691845.1 Merops nubicus
CAACCAAAATGATTCTGTGGTTCTACAGATGGGGCCCCAGTCAGAGGACTCATCTACCCTGGAGAAGAAGCCATTTCAGTGAGACAAGGAAGGAAACACTTCAGGGTGGCATGGTAGGAATGCCACCTACACTGAAAACCTGAGAGCTCTTTGTCTGGGTAAGAAGGTGGTAAGGGACTGCTCTTGTTCTGCAGCACTTCCATTTTGGTGTGCTTCCAAACTGCACTTTCCTCACTGGAGAATGAAGGAAAAACCATCCCCAAAGCACACTAACAACATGGTCATTCACCAAGCATTGCAAAACTGTCATTGTTTGAAAAAGAAAAGGGGGAAGAACAAAATAAAAGAACCCAAAAAAGATACACGCAGAGGCTGTCGTGAACCAGACAAACCTTTCAGCTGTTTCTCCAAGTGCTCCCAGTTCCCATTTCAAGGCTGGTGAAAGTCAAAAGATGGAGTTGAAAATGTCAATCTGGATCTGGAGCCTTTTCATAAATCAAAAATCAGCACGGACCAAGTCAGCTCTTTCCAGCTCTTGTTTGGTGAAGAAATTCTCCTTTTGGCTGTCAGCCAGACATGATTTGAACCAGCCAAGACATTACACCCTGAGAACTGAAGGTTGATAAATCTTCAGGAACAATACTATGCAGTAATACTGCACTGTAAGACTCTGGAGTGATGAAAGCTGTATGAAAAATAGCTGCAGTGCATGCTCAGTAGCTGGTTTGCAGGAGAAGGCTGGATCTTGGGTATTTCAAAATTTCAGAAATACCAAAGGCATCAACTTACAGAAAGACTTTGAGGCTGTCCAGGCATATTTATGTTCACTGCATCTTCCCCCACGAGGCCAGAGGCTACTGAGGTTCAAGCTCATAAGCCAACAGCTCCAAAACATGCCCACCAAAGGAATGGAGGGGTTGTCACTCCTTCATGCACTTCTGCTTCTCCTTCCACTTTCTCTTCATCAAAACAATCCCTTCTATCCACCAACCATCTGACAATCTTGATGATAAATGCATCCTCCAAATGAAATCATCAGAATTATTTGGGTTGGAAGAGTTTTTTAAGCACAGAGATGGAGAAAATCGACTGGGAAAGAAAATTCAGTAAAAAAAGAGACACTGGCAAAATAAAAAGTCATTTTGCTCAGGTAATTTAGGCTGTGTTGGGACTGGGTGGTGAAGTAAAAGAGCTTTTTCACTGGAGTGAGGTGATATCACTGCCACCACTCTGGAATTTGTCAGGGTCTTATTTCTGAGCCTTGATAAGAAGAAAAAATCCCCAAACAAAGCCAATCAGAGAGGTGGCATCAAAACCCCTGAAAAATAAAGGCAGTAAAGGTGATTTTAGGCATTGCTATTCTCAATTTGGGGTCTGGCCAGAGGCTTCCCTTTTTCCTACAGATTCTAAGAGGAGAGGACAAGTGAGATGTGTGGCCCACTGTGGAGATAATAGAGATGGGAGCCATCAAACCTCTACTCCTGCACAATTTTAACCCTGTTTCAGCATAAAACTGATTCTACACAAGGCCCTAGGAGGGTTCATGTGTTAAATGCTGACATCCTTCAAGAAAAAAAGGTGACCTAAGGATGTTTTTCCCCTTAAATTTCAAGCCTTTGTCGTTAAAAAGGATGAAAACACCTTGTCCTCTGTGTCCCTAGAAGAATTTCTCACCCTGAGCAGGACAAATCGCCTCCATTCATTTTAATGAGAGGTTAAGTGACTGTAATTAGGCCTCTGAAGTCAAGTGTTTCCCTTTTCCACTGCTAAAGCCTCAGGTCAGAAGATTGCTGGAAGGATTATCAGGGACAAACTCCCTTGTGCTTCTCTGACCTCGGTGTCCCTGGAAAAGTTTAGGAGAAGAAGGTCAGCAGAGCCAGGATGGTGTGGGAATGACGCAGCAAACGCTGCTCCTGGAAACATCTGGGAGATCTTCTGATTATTTAGATAATTGAAGCACTTAACTACTGTCCTTCAGAATTAGGGGGGGGGGAAAAATAGTGATGTTTATAGTATCCTTAACTCCAAAAAAACGTTGGATTCCTCACAGCAGAGGGTTGAGTCCAGCAGCAGAACCGGCCAAGTTTAATCCTCTGGTGCATCTGAACCCTTTGAACACTCACCTGCAGCAAAGCAGCACAGAAAGCAACCTGAAAAAAAACCTCATAAAGCATTTGGAGGAGCCAAGTTGCCTCTGGATTTGCTACACAGCAAAAGAAAACTCCTCTCCCACCCCATGTGCAAACAGGTTCATGGTCATGAACCCAGCAGAGGCTCTAAGCAGGGTTGGGGGGAGAAAGCTCTGCAAAAAAAACCTTCCCACTGGTGCCATCACTCACTCAGCTAAATAGGTTTTAGTCCTCAGGCTGCTAAGGTCACACTCCTTTTTTTACTGCCATCTCCATTAGATTGCTCAAAATTAGGTTTAATTAAAAGTAGGGCTGGATTCCAGAGGCTTGTCCACAGCCCTGCTCCCACGGGGGCTCACACCTGTTGGGCTCAACCAGGGAAGGAGGAGGAAGAGGAGGAGGAGGAGGGGATGTTGTTGTTGGTTTTTAATTTCCCTGCTGTTGATGCAACTGTAAAATTTCCCACTGGCTTTCTCTGCTGCTTTTTTTTTTGCTTATTTATCCTTAATAACATTAGAATAATTATAACTCTATGGGCAGAAGGAAAAAAGGTGGTGGTGTTCCACTCATTTTATCTCCTCCACAAAGATATTTGGCTTTTTGTTGAAAAAATAAAGCAGGGTTAAATAAAAAAAAAAGGAGCATTTGATACCCAAGGCCACAAGTTTCTAACTTAAAACCTTTCTCCCATTCCAAAAAGAGCAAAAAAAAAAAGCTGTCAGGCTCTGGAACTGGAAGATATTGTTGATCCACAGCCTTCTATGATTTGAGGTATTTTTTTAGTGTGAAAATATTATCCTTGGACAGATGACTTATTTGTCCAGTTACAGCCTGAGAATAAAGTCAACAGCTGAGAATCTCCAAGAAATAGTATTTGGAAAAGAAAAGGACAACTCTTCCATGTGGAGCAGCTGGGGCAGTCATCTGGCACCTCAGGGCATGTTGACTGTGACTTCATCCACCTTCCACCTCTGAGACACTCGCAGCACGTTGCTGGGGAGGGGATTTGTGCTGGGACACACACGAGGGGGATGGTTTCTGAAGCAGGGAAGTGTCCCTGGGCATGAGGGAAAGGCTCAGTTTTTATCCAGGTAAACCACACCACAGCTGCTAGAGAGGCAGGCTGGAAAGAGCAACACTTCCACCTAGTGGGTAAGAGCAAGATCTTCCAAAAACATCCTTATTTTTTCCAGTCACAAGCAGTTTTAGCTTGAAACTGGATGAAGGAGAGACAACCCAGCTGGTAAAAGTGGTGGGAAAGCCCAGCTCCTGTGACTCAGGGCAGATGTAAACTCAATTCTCTTGAAAATAAGGATGTTGCAGCAGTTCCCAAAGAATTCCCTAAATTAGGCAGCTCTTAACAATGGACTGCACGCCCTGAATCACACCATGAATGAGAAGGAAGGCAAAAAAAAAATCTTCCCTTTCAGAAAGCAGCCTGGAGTTTCTGGCCTCACCCCTTGTTTAAAGCTGGTGTGAACACAGAACTGGGAGCTCATTGTCTGAGACATCAGAGGGAGTGCTGAAAAGCAAAGAACAAAAGGGAAAAGATTGGGGAGGGGAGGGAAAGGTCAGAAAAAGCTAAATGTTAAAGGAATTAACAGTGAGCAGCAACAATGGGAACAAAGAGAGCAGAAAGAGCAGGAAT